>NC_081775.1:9990288-10115288 GCF_963082965.1 Carassius carassius | reverse complement strand
ACTGCTTACTCTTTTACAGGTCTGTTACTCTCTACCTTTTGATGGATGTGAGTGTAGGCCATACAAGGCTCTGTCATGCGTCTGTTTACAATCTCCCGTTATTACATGATACACACATTAATCAGCAGCAGGTCCATCTGATCACCATATATGGTCATCCATCGTTCGACTCAGTTGGGATGGATCCCACAAACAATTTGATAACTATGAGCCAAAATGGGTTCCTCCACACGGACCTTCCAAAATCAACAACACTCTACAAAGCGTGGAGTTCATGAAACACCTGTATGAACCTGTTGAAGACTATTCTAATCAGCACGACATCTCTCCGTAAAGAACCTTTGTTGTACTCTTATGTATGTAGATCAGAGATTGGGAAATGCCTCATACCATGAGGGCCGCCATAATATGTCATACTTACTGTATGTAATGAGTACTAAAGCAGTCGTGCACAAACTCACGCACACATGTAGCATGTGAGAATATTCTCAGAGAGATCAGTGTGTGCTGCTGAGGGCTTTCTGATGGACGTGACAGGAGAGCCTTTGGTCTGTCACACACTGACTCATCACATGCTTTTGTCACTGGAACACAGACTATTGGAGCTGACACAGAAGTCTGCTCTCTTTTGCCTTACAACGGTGGGAAACACCCAGACAGATGTGTAAAAATGCAGGTCATATTCAATTAGATTAAGCCATCAGTCACTGACAAGAAAAATACTATGGGAAAACATCTAACCCTAAACCTAACCATGGAAAAGTTTGACCACTTATCACATCATACATATTTATTTCAGTATTGATATTACCTTGACATCTTGATATCATATCATGTTGCATATCTAAGACATACACAGTATACTGGAACCACAGTGTGTAGGTTACGTAAGATTTCTTACATTTATCGGTATCGGCCGATAATGGATTTTACATTTTTTGTGTTAATTTCTTATTTTTTACTGTAAGATTACCATTGACATCATCTAACGCTCACTTAAATTTGCAATTTAACGAAAGTAGCGACAGATCGTTCCTTCTATATTGACATGGTGTTGCGGTTTATCATATAATACAAAAATGTAGGGTGTGGACTCGCGTCTATGCATCAGATGTTGATTAGAGCTGCATTTTACAGGTGCAGTACATTTTAGCGGCATCTGTCGGTGAGGTTGCGAATTGCACATAGAAAAGCTATGGTGGCTGACATGGGACAAAGATGTCGTAGTCTGAGACAGCAGAAAGTAGCCAGTCAAGCAATGAGGTTTCTTTAGAAAGGTAAATTAAAGAATTATATTTACCTAATTATTCAGTAAACTGATATGTTATTATGACTTTACTCATTGTGTCAGTGTTTTATTCACAAGATGAACATAGTGATGAAACGTCCTCTCAAAATAGCGACTTCCATGTAAGGGGAATGTAAATTTGCTCATTCTGATGTAATAAAAATATAATGGTTCATTAAGTCAGGTTTTTACACACCTCTGAAAACATAGCTGTGTGTATTATATTGAATTTATTTCAATAGATTCTCTTAAATATTACACACTGCACCTTTAAATTGAGTTCTGAATGAGACCTTGCAGTCAGTGGTAAGGAAAGGGATGGTTTATGCAGACTAAATGATTAAAGAAGAGAGGTCTTTATGAGTTGTTATACCAGAAGATCAGGTTATGCCATTTTGATTTAAAATGACAAATTAAAAGAAAAAAAAAATGAAGCACGCATAGATTAATCTTTCATAATAAGATGCATTTAGAAAATACAGTGACACGCACACACACAGATGTTCCGTTTTGTTTCAAATCAAAGCGTAAATACATGTAGAAAACATATCCTTGTGGCACTGCTGACACAGAAGAGCGTACGCTGCCTGCATTCAGCTCATATTCTCCAAAATGGCACAACGCTGATGTGGAGAGACGTAGAGGAGACGAACTGTTCAATAAAGTTGTTATTTTTGTTTTCTTCACATACAAACAGTATTCTCTTTGCTTCATAACGTTACGGTTGAACCACTGTTGGCAGATGGACTATTATAAAGATGCTTTTCATACATGATTTCAAGTTACTTGGCAGTCAATGGGACACAATCATAAGCCTCCCGGTTTTCATCCAAAATATCTTAAATTGTGTTCCAAAGATGAACAAAGCTTTTACAGATTTAGAACGACAGGGGGGTAAGTGATAAATGACAAAATGTTCATTTTGGGGTGGAGTAACCCATTTAATCAGATTTGTTCAGAATCAGATGGTCATTTTTCACCCAGATGGTGCATCTCAACCGCTGACTCGACTGAGCCACGGGAACACTTTTTTATAAGAAGCCATATTTTTAGAACATTTGTCATAAATACATTTTTAACATTTAAAATGATAGGAATACTTTCATTAGGATAGGACAGGATAGGATAGTTACTTTCATTGTACTTCTGCATCATTTTAACTTATTTTGAGGACCACATAAGTAAAAAAAAACAAAATACTTACCTCTGTAAGTATTAGACATTTAATTTAATATCTTATAGCATAAACCTATATAATATGCTAACAAACTCATTTAGAACATTAATATTATTTTTAAAGATTTATAACCTACTATTAAATTGGTTTTAATCAAACATGATGTGTTATAGATTACTAGTATCAAGACAAGTGATTATAATGGGAAATATCCTTAATTACAAGAATTAAAATGGGACAAACTACTAAATATTCTATATGATGATTTACCTGCTGGCTTGCTGGAGCTTTAAATGAGTGTTTACAATGTTGAACTGCCTTTAGTAGCCTCCCTTCACTCTTTCTCTCCGTCTCTGTCTTCTTTTTTGTGAAGGCATTTATTTTATTTTTTTGTCTACAAAGTGTGCCAACAACAGTCACTTTGTTGACTTGTTTAAATCATAATTTTAATTACATAATTATTCCTTTTTTATTTTGTACATCTTATAAATACAATTAAAACATTAAATCATCAGTTAAAATATTTGTTTTTGTCCTGTGGATATTAAATCATAAAGCAACACCCTCTGAACCAAATTAATTTGAGGTCAGGCTGTAATAATCAAACGTCAAACAAATCACACCACTCTAAACAGTCAAATTCAGTACAGGCAAAACAACAACTAACTGTTTCAATGAAGATCCAGCCACTCAAAACTAAAGTGTTTTAAACACACATAGAAATATGAAAGCAGAACACCATACAGTATGTGACTCCAGATTTGGGCTTTTCTGCAGCATTTATGCTTTTTCCCGCTGCTTTGAAAACTTCCCAAATCCCAGCAAAGACCCTTAATCCTTCAAAGAGAGTTAAGAATCAACTTCAGACGTATTGCGGGCTACTGCTTTAACACAGCCCTGCCAAACAGAATAACTGGATGAATGAACGAGTCGCTGTACGTGATCATTTGACTGTTTTACAGTTAAACTCACACTAACAGGCTGTCAGATGGAAGAAAAATCAACTCACCGGTTTGTGTGGGTGTGTAAGTGTGTGACAGTGCAGCCACGCACAGATTTCCCAGGACACACACAATTCCCAAAGTGCTGCTTGGTCAGCTTCGTATAAAATAACCTTTCAGGTTCAACCTGCTCTTTTCACCTCTCTCTCAGCTTAATCGGTCAGTTCTTTCTCTTTCTCACCGTTTTCCTGTATGCTCCTGTCTGCTTCACCTCTGTTAAGTCCCTCTCACATACTGACACACATGCACTCTCACTCTCTCACTCTCACTCTCTCTCTCTCTCTCTCGCTCCACCACTACAGGACTTCCTGGTTGACAAGGGTTTCTATGGTGAAGTACAGACTGTGTGCAGAGGCCTGGCTCACTTTTGGCTGCCTTTGCTAAAGAGCGTTTGAATAGGCAGTCAGCCTTTTGTGGCCATAAGGTGATATTTCACAGCACGGGGTTAAAGACTGGTGGATTCAAAGACTAAACCACATCCACCTCCTGATGGTCCTCCTCTCATTTCACTGTTCTTCCTGCGCTCCCGCCCCGCTGTTTTTCTACGAGCCACTGCTTATGCATGTCTGGCCATACATGGCCAAGCAGAGGAGGACAGCAGTGACTTCAGGCTTGAGAAATTCTTTAACAACAAATCAAAGACAAATAAAATGAGGCGAAGGTCTTGAATTGAGAAACATGCCCTATTCTGAGATCTGTCAAGAAAGTGTTAGATTTGGAGCAGGGGTCTCAAACCACTGGCCTTTGAGATTTCACAAAGCTTCTGAAGTGTTTATCCTTAAGGGAGAGTTCACACAAAAATCATTTACTCACATATGATCCAAAACCAAACTTTCTTTCATCTATGGACCACAACAGGTGAATTTTGAAGACTCTTTCACATGTGATAAAACTAGAGTAGGTGAAAAAAATAAAATAAAATAAAGTTTCAAATCTGTGATTTATGGTGTGTTCATATCTAATATTCTCTACTATTCAAACGTTTGGGGTCTGTTAGATTTTTTTGTTATATTTTTGAAAGAAGTCTCTTATGCTTACCAAGGTTGCATTTATTTGATAAAAGAAAATACAGTAGAGACAGTAATAATGTGAAATATAAAAATTTAAAAAAAACCGTTTTCTATTTGAATACATGTTAAAATGTAATTTATTTCTTTGATGCAAAGCTGTAAATTACTCCAGTCTTCAGTGTCACATGATCCTTCAGAAATGATTCAAATATGCTGCTTTGCTGCACAAGAAACATTTCTTAAAATTATTATTATCAATATTGAAAACAATTGTGTTGCTTAATATTTTAATAATATGAATATTTATAATATTAATATTTATAAAAAAAAATGGTGATACATTTTTACGTCTTTGCTGTGACTTTTTAAAACTTTAAATTAATCCTTGCTGAATTATGAAAAATAATTCTTATAAATAATAAAAATGCTATTATTATTTTTTTGTATTATACATGAATATACAAGCTGTGATACACCATACAACATTTTAGGAAACTAATAAGTTGAATATAAACATAGCAATATAATCATAAAAACAGATCAAATAACGTTGCTCATGACCCATATTTTACAGCCATTGACCTAATCGACTTATCATTGACTACTCAGACGTGTTCTATCCTGCTGTTTCTCAGGAACTGTGCTGATGGTGAATGAAGTTTATCACTGTACAGTACAAGGTACTGAGGATCTGATAGACAAGACTTCAGTTTTATGCAAGCGCATGATCAACCAGAGATAATAATAAGTAATAAATAATGTTTTTTAGCTGACATATACATGTTTTATAAATCCTTTTTTGTCACAATTATTCAAGTTTCAACTGCCTCGGCATGTATGAATTTTAAAGAAGGAATTCTAGATAACCTGAACTCTTTTATGCATGTGTGCTGTTTTCCAGAAGTCTCTATTTTCCACTGGATCTTGGGGAGCTAGTTCGTTCTTAATAATTCAGTGGTTTGGCTCAGTAGGGCAAACCAGTCTTAAATGGTATAATCTTACAGTGTGTGTGTGTGTGTGTGTGTGTGTGTGTGTGTGTGTGTGTGTGTGTGTGTGTGTGTGTGTGTGTGTGTGTGTGTGTGTGTGTGTGTGTGTGTGTGCAATGAGGCATTTTTGCCAAACACCAACCAGACTATTGCAAAACAGAGGAGGAGAGAAGAAAAATACATTCACAACTGACAGTTTAAACAGGAGAAAGCATGATGAGAGCAGACGAGAGGAGAGCAGAACAGAGGTCTTATGCTGCTATGAAAGCTGAGCGTGTGAGACTGAGAAAAGAGAAATAAATCATCGAGAGTGAATGATGAACTAGAAGAGGAGGCATGTTCGCTTCAGTTATTAATGGTCGGTCTCCCGCAGCGAGCTGATATTTGTGTCTGCCAGTACGATGATCAGTGGACTGAAAGAAACATCATTAAGCATTATACCATTCTCTTTATTATTCTATCTTTCTCTTTTTATTCTGTTATGTCAAGGTTCAGTTCTGTTCTAAAGATACAGATAAAAAGTGAGAAAGCATATCAAATGTACAGGTTTCTTTAAACCTGGGGTCTTTACAGCAGGAGGGTTGCCAGTTTTTGATCTTTAACACATTTTTGTGAAAGGTTTTCAATATTGCATAAAATACATGCATTAAATTCAGCTTAAGTTGAAGCTAAATGTTCCAAAATTGGTCAAAAGTGAGAGCAAAGACATTTAGAATCTTACAAAATAATTATATTTCAAATAAATGCTGTTCATCACTTTTTCCACAAAAAAAACTGTAAGTGGCACAACTGTTTTCAACCCTGCTAATAATAAGAAATGTTTCTTTATCAGTCAATAAGCATATTAGAATGATTTCTGATGTGACACCGAAGGCTGGAGTAATGATGCTGAAAATACAGCTTTGCATCACAGAAATAAATTACATTTTAAAATATATTCAAATATATAACAGCTATTTTAAATTATAGAAATATTTCGCAATATTACTGTTATTACTGCATTTCTGAGCAACTAAATTGAGTACTTGACCTCAAAAAGGATGTAAACCCCAGCTTTAAACCCAGCAGAAATCCATCGCTCTAATGAAAACACAGTCTGAAACAGCTATGATTTGTCAAAGTAATTATACAGTAAATTATAGCACAAACATGTTGCTTGAATCCTGACTAAATGTAACCAGCGGCTCAAGGGATACTGTGAATGACAGCTAAGCACTGCTGAATAACAGCATGACTGGTGTGACTCAGTGCTGCGTAAGAGGAAGCTAGGTTCACCACAATGGTAAATATTTACTCTTGACAAGACCCAGACCACGCTGCTATATCTCTGATAATGTTCTGTTACAAAGATGAGCTACTGTGAATAAAATGTGCAAGAAACAAAACACAAGAGCAAGAACTTCCGCCTGTCCCATCAGATTCAAGCAGCCTCAGATATATCCTTGCTTGTCAATGAAACAACAACAGTGCATGCATCTGATTCTAGTCAGCCCTTCCTTTCTATGGGGAAAACAACAGGACATTTCAAAAATGTTGTCTGACATGACATGTAACATGATTGTGCTTCTGTGGCCAACGATCAAATCCCAGCTCTGGTCCTTTAAGATCCCTACCCTCTCTCCCACTTCATTCTCTGTCCAGTCTGTCCATCCCACCTAAATAAAGGCAAAAATGCCTAAAGGTCAACATTTTGAAGAAAAAAAAATCTTACACTTAATAAACCAACAATAATTAAAAAAAATGTTTTAAGTATTTTTCAGTAGATGAGTTATGTTCATAAAATAACAACACAGTCATCTCTGGCGAAATAAAAGTGCAGCGTTGCGTTCTGTGCTAATTTGTATTGTGCTTTTATGTTAATAATTAATATTTTCATTTTGTGCCTTTGTTTTTATGTTTTAAGTTTTCATTTGAACTTAATGTGAATATTTTATATTAAAGATATGTGAGGGTTTTTTAATCTATTTACACTCTAAAAACTCCATAACGATGTAATGTACTGCATAAATATGAAGAATTTTTCCATATTGATTTTTTAACAAATGCTTCACCAGTATTTTGCACTGCATTGTGTTTTTGGAGAGTTAAAGGAAATGTCTATGAAATTAATGGATAACGTCCTGGCAGAAAATTATATTTTCCAGGGCAGCTTTGATTTAGGTTTTTTACTTTTTTTTATTTAGTAACGTTTTTCCATCCAATATGTTTTTTTTTTGTTGTTTTTTTGTTTTTGTTTTTTTAATGAAAATGATGATGTTCAATAGTTTTAGTTTCTAACACTGGTTCCACTGTGAACTGGTTTTCTGGCACATATTTCTCTATTTACTGTATATTCATTTGATTTTTTCAATTTAAAAAGCCAGCTCAACTGCTGACATGCACATGTAAAGATGTGTGATTCTACCTGCATCTATTATCATCCTGTAACTGACTTTCTTGAATTGATAGTGGTTTTTAGCTTCCAATTTTGTAGCAAAAAAAAACATCAATAAATAAATACTTAACATTTCTTTCTGTCATATTAACTCAAATACACTGATACATTTGCTCCCCTACTACTGGCTGATGCATCTACTTTATGAATAAATGGCTGTTGTCAACCAGTCACATGGGAAACGCTATTCGACAGGAATCTAGCAGATCAGGCTCAACAGCTATGGGTGCAACATTTCACAACATACCCAACAGCACATGATAACATGACAGCTGTAAGAGCACTGGATGTTCTCTTTGCATTCACATTGTCACTGAAAGAGGACTTGGACCTGTTTTTAGTCCACTTTAGCAGTAATATAAGATGTTTTATACCTTAACAAGCCACTGCACACAAAGTACCTGCATTTGACATTTCTCCACAAAAGTTACAGCAAGATAGAAAAGCTGATGTTTCACATTCAAAATCCCATTTAAAAACCAGCAGTGAAGAACAGAAGTACATACTCCATACAGTGGAGTGAAAGAGAGTCATGAAGTTAGAGGAGAACTGTGAGACGGGTATTTACCGTGAGGAGACGTTCCCTGGGATGAGCAGCACAGAAAGGGAACCGATCGCAGCCCGTTCTGTTTCTGCTGGGAGGGCGTTTGCAATTTACTGTGATACTGTGACTCAGCCTTTGTCCGTGTGTGTGTGTGTGTGTGTGTGTGTATGTGTGTGATACACAAGCCAGGATACAAGCCAGGATCATACATGAAACTCTCTGTGCCTAACGAGTCCAAAGCTCTGTAATAGTTTCCATCCCATACTCACACACACACACACACATGCACAGCTGGAAATAATAGACAGTCCCATGCAGGCTGAGGACCCACACCCACTTGTGTGTTATAATCAAAAGAACAAATGAGTGCATTTCCCTTCCTGCACAAACAGACGGCCTGTTTGATCCACAAATACATCGGTTCATTGTTCATTGGAGGATAGATGCTCTCTTTATGTCTCTCTGACGTACTGTCATCTAATTTCTTCATGCATGCTCTACTTGGCATACAAGAGAACAGGATTCCAACCTCAGGGCCTCCTTCAGTCTACTATCAGTAACAAAAAGGTGAATTGGAGAAGTGCCCTCTGCTGGAGCATGAGATGTCAATCAAATAACATCACTATGTTGAGCCACACAGCATGCTATTTCCACAGGCAATGATGTTTAGAGGCCGCTGATGTCCATTAAATTAGAGGATACTTAAACTACTGTGGGCTAACCGGCTAAAATGAGGCACTCGACATCAACCTAAAAAGCACATTTCAAATTACCGTCTAAGGCTGCAAAAAGAAAAAGTCTTGACATCTGCCTTTTTTTCTTGTAAGTGGTGATGTGTGATTCAAGAATGAGAGAAATGTTTAAAGTAAGCTTGCTGTTTAATAATCATTAGGAAATGTAACAGCCTTGCAAATCTATCAGACGTTGACTTTTTAATGAAGTGTTCCCTCCTGTCGGAATGATCTCTGCCCCCACACTTTGGAATTCTGTTCCCAAACGCATTCGTGATCTTTCTTCATTACAGGATATCAAAACCCAGCTTAAAACATCTCTTTTCCTTTCTTGTTTCTCTGATCTCTGACTGCATGATCTGATTCAGGCCATGGATTTCATGTTTATCTCTGTGTTTAGTTTTCTGTCTGCTGTCATGTTCATCTGTTTTGATATTGTAAAGTGACCTTGAGTTTGCAGGAAGGTGCTATATAAAATAAACATTATTATTATTATTATTATAAATGCATCTTCTAAATGACTAAATGTAAATGAAAAGATTTATCTTGAGCTCTGTCATGGAAACTAGCATGTATAAACCTACATTAAACTATTTAACAATCAATTAAAAAGAAATCTAAACCTGTATGTTATTATGCTGTCGGGATCAGCGGTTTGGAAAATGGATGGATGGATGATTCAGATGCAGGCACCTTCTTCAGGCAAGACTCTTTAGTGCATTTTGGGTATTCTCTAGCTGTTGAGTGTTCATCGGTTGTGCACTCGTTATTGTGGGTCATTATGGGATTGCGTGCACTCAGTAACGCCCAATATGGTTTCAGAGACAAATGGGTATCCTCTCAATAGTCTCAATAGTTATCTATTTGAAGGGATAGTTCACCCAAAAATTAATTACTCACCCTCATTTCGCTCCAAACACTTAAGACCTTCGTTCATCTTCAGAACACATATTAAGATATTTTTTTATGAAATCCGAGAGCTTTCTGACCCTCCATAGACAACAACACAACTAATACGTGCGTTTGAATGGTTAAATGGGTCACAAAAAGACTGTCATTCAAATGAAGAGCCATTCAAGAATTATTGTTATATGATAGGATAAATATTAACTAATGTATGTCAATTGGCAAATTAAAATGTAAACGGCAAATCAGTTATTACTGAAGTCAACTAGGACAACCAGTTAGATGGAAAAAAAAACTAATGTGCAGGTTATACTTGCATTTTTTACACTTTCTAGTAAGATTTTGTTGTTGTTTTTTTAATGACCAAACAACACAATTCATCTTTTTTCTGTCAAAGAAACAAACATGTCATTGTGATACCAAGGTATTGTACATCAAGACATAGAACTAGACAGAAGAACTAGTGGTAGTGTTTTATAGTGACCCAAGGACACTTACCGCGCTGCACGTCTGCTGTTGAAGAGGAGGTCTGTTTTCTTCATCAAACTTCAGCTCACTATGTGTGTCATTCTTTATCCCTCTCTCTGTACTGAGTCTCTCTGCATTGACTCGGTGGCTTTGCAAACCCTCTTTCTCACTTCTTTTCACTTTCCTCAGACTCTGTTCTGCCGTCCAAAATAAATATTTAACAGTCAGACAACGTGATCAACAACCAAAGGTCACATCCCACTCGCTCCACCTCTCTCCTCCCCTATTTCTATGATTTTCCCACCCTTATAACTAAGTTTCTGGGGTTTAACGGGAACAATGGTTTAATGCTGATGGCTACTGATTGGACATGTTGCCCTGCACTGCAGATACAAATGATACAAGAAAGCATGACACCAAAGATCTGCATTAGGCTTAAAATAAGTCTGTATTTTGCATCATTTCACAGCCGTTTGAGCATTTAATATTTAATCATTTAACCTGTTCCAACCTGAACTCACATTTGTATAAATTAGTTTGATCATATTTTCTAAATGTACTTATTCAGATACCTTAGGATCAGACCAAATCTGTTATTTGTGGGGGACTATCAGTTGATAAAGTATGAAAATGGTCTACATAAGCAAGATTCAATTCTTTAAAATGTTCGGTTTATCAAATAGATTGTGTGATAAACATATAAACCTGGTCTTGTGCATTTAAAACTGACAAACGTGCATCACAGATTATTAGTTTATGCTAAAGTTGTGCAATCCAAATGAATGAATTTTTTTATCTGCAAATAAAATTACATAAACATTTGTGGGGGGAAAGTCATTTTCTCAGAACATATTGATGATCTTCAATTTAGACAATAAAAATGTAGTTCACTGTTATCTGAAGGTCAGTTTAGTTTTATTAACTTCACTAAATGCTAAAAGAAAAAAATGTGGTACTGTAATTTTAATTTGGAGAACAGAATTAACAAATATTATACTAATTTAAGAGGATTTTAAACTAGATGTTTGAAATCAATATAAAAAACACTGCTACAGAAACACACATTTGTAAATGTAGACTTTTATCTGCAAACTCTTTGTGCTGTTTTGACTGGTTTAAATGAGATGTATTAGGTAAGTTAGGGCCTACCATTTCAAAATAAGCATAACCCTGAGATCATTTCCCCCTGTATTTCTCAATATTCTCTAAAATCTTAGGTAATCTATGGTATTTCAACATCAAAAAGCCAGAGACTAACAAACTAAACCAAATATAGCACTTTCTCTTCTTAGCACACAATGCATTTCTCGCGCCCAAATCCGTGATTCCTCTTCTCCACCCTTCCTGACTGTTTTCAAATAACTGACTGTTTTAAAGGAAAAAGCTCACACGTTCAAATTAAGACTTTCTCTGCAGCACTGCAGCAATGCGATGAACGTTGAACATGAACTTCGTAAAACAATCTGGATAATAATAACTATCTGTAAACTTTCGCAAACGGTTCTTGTGTCTTGCTGGGCGTTTGTTTTCCTGTAAAATACTGACACCTGGCTGAAAAGTGCAGTAGTGCAAGACCAGCATAAAAATCGAGAAGCACCCGGCTGCAGCCTGCAGATCGAGGCGGGGCTGCACCTGGGGCGGGGTTGCACGTGCAGCCCCGCCCCATACCTACTCTGATTGGTTCGAACGTCTTTCATAGACTTACATGACAGGAAATGTGTGCGTAGTTGGTGTAGTACGGAGAACGCTGCTTAAAAAGCTAAAAACGCTGTACAGTTTTACAAAGCCTTCATAATGCACAAAAGAAGAAAAATAAAACATTAGCTTGTAACTCGCCATGTCCCTGAAATGATTGTTTTGTTAAATTAAGCTGATCTTTAGGCTAACATACGAATATAGTAAATTAATTGGGTTGATTATCCACAGTAAGACGATCAGGTCTTCAGATACAAGAATGGAATTATGAATTAAATAATTTTAGAAAATTTTATTATTTCATATCATCAGAGTATGAGAAAGGAAAATGAAAGGGGTATATCATTACTGTTTTAATTTATATAGCATGAAAAGACAATTATTGTTACATATAATTATCCGTCATGCAGTTGATAAATGACACTGCAATATTCTAATGTGTCTGCCAATTCAATTTTTATGAAACTTTTAATTTTCTTTACTACATTGCAAAACATAGACTTTTTCTCCCCTTTATTTCAGGAAAATATGCTGCTCCTCCATTGTTTGAAAGTGAAGAAATCGATAAACTTTTATTTCTATCGGCCAGTGATGATTCTGAAAGGACATACCTGTAAACCGTTGCTATAGTAACGAACACAATTTCATGATAATTGTGCTCTTATCTTAGTGCAGTCTCACAGCCACTGTCAAATATTGAGATACACTTTATAAAGTATCATCTATTTATATTAAATTGGTATCTTCTCCGTTATCCATTTTGTGACCATTGAGCCGATTCTTTTCAATCAGCAGGAATGATTCGGGACATTCTATGTTTAATGTGGCTTAATGCATTAAAACTGTGTTTTTAAAAGACCAAACTCAGTAAACAAATTAATAATAAAGCATTCTATTCACTGACAGGCAGATGAGTCCAGAATAAGAATACAATGTGTTTAATTAAGTGTTAAGCGTTTTCCTCCCATAGAAAACCATTAGACTTAAAGGAAAACGCGTAACGTGGCGTAATGCATTAAAACGTGTTTTAAAATGACCAAACTCAGTAAACATTTTTAATAACACATTTTATTTACAGACAAGCAGGTTATGGGTGGAAATTAAACGCTTTGTGTTCGTATTCTGTGCTCATATCTGCTTGTCTGTGAAAAGAATGCTTTATTAATAATTTGTTTACTGAGTTTGGTCTTTTTAAAACACTGTTTTAATGCATAAAGCCACGTACTTTCATGTTAAGCGTGCTTTTAGAATGTCCCAATTATTAATTTGTGAATTAATCTGGTCAAGAAGAGTAAACTTGCAGCAGCTAACATCTCTTGATTCAATAAATCAGACATAGTGAGTCAAGTTAACAATAAAAAACTGCATTATAGGAAAGGCTTTGTAAAGCTGTACAGCGTTTTTAGCTTTTTAAACAGCGTTCTCCGTCCTACACTAACTACGCACACATTTTCTTATCAAGTCAATGAAAGACGATTGAACCAATCAGAGTAGGTATGGGGCGGGGCTGCACGTGCAACCCCGCCCCAGGTGCAGCGCCGCCCCGATCTGCAGGCTGCAGCCGGGTGTACTTGTAAAAATCAAACAAAACAAACTGTTTACATAAAATGTATTTAATACAAAATACAAATAAATAAACGAATAAAAAAGCATTATTCATATACATATTTACATATATTTACATCATATTATTTACATTATAGATTTAAAGATCTCAGCATATGTATAAATATATATAGACATATATAATCAATATGAATTTATCCAAAGTGACTTACAAAACAGAGTAAAAATAAATAACATATACAACATCTGCACAGTGCAGTGACAGATTAGTACATTACAGCAGCACATAAGAACTTAAAATACATTCAATATACATTCAACAAACTGTATGGCCACTTCTTAAACTGGTACGAAAGTTAGTGGACGTAGGGATGGAAGGAACCCAAGGGCTGACGACACATAGGACAGGTCCCAAACGTCATGTGAACCCTCATGGCGCACGGAGTACACATGCATTTATGACCGCAGCTCAGACGACAGTTTGCCACATCACTGTAACACACCACACACTCCACACAGTCTGGAGCTTCATGATCTAAAGCAAGGAAAGAGAGGAGTTAAGGTGGTCAAATGATGTGAACTAGGCCATCACAGAGCTGCCTTGCACCTGTCTGATTCTCACCTGTGGTGTCAAGATGATGGTTTCTCAGGTTTCTCTGATCCAGCATACTCATGTGTTTCTTCCTCTCCTGTGTTTCTTTCTCTTCAGTGTGTCTGACGTGTGTGAGAGCAGGACAGGAGCGACTGGTGAAGATCCAGCGCTTCATTTTGGAGCCTATATACAGAGACCACATCAACTGTTAGGACCACTCAAAAAAACAAGCTTTTATTTCTGATGACGCTTGGGTGTAGCTTAGATCAGGGGTCTTCAAACTTGGGATGCGTTAAATCTCTCAGAGAAAAAAATAAGATTTTACTAAATGTATTTTTAGAGCTGTCAAAGTTAACAGGGACATTTAAGATACTAATGAATTTGTTTCTTGTACATGACTTATTAATGTTTCAATCACATTCACAATATTATTTTTTGTATCTTATTCTCTGTTAATAATTAATACTACTATTAATGATTCTATCTTTAATTTTATTAATTAATTCAGTACTATTATTATAACTATGTTATGCTTTCAAAAGACTGGTCAGAAATCATGAGATTAATTAAGATTATTTTATTCTACTCTGTTAATCTCACATACTATGACAATTCAATAAAAAGTAGTTTTCTAGATAATATTTTAACAATTTTATATACAGTGACAATATATATATATATATATATATATATATATATATATATATATATATATATATATATATATATAGCACACTGCATAAATGGGTTATTCAATAATATTATGCATTTATATTTTAGAAAAGGGGCTTCACTTCAGGGCATCATATTGGCGGGAAAACGTTTGAAAACCCCTGGCTCTTTCTCTTACTGAAAAATAAAGCTTAATTTAATATTACATTATACTTAAAACATACCACAAAAATAAAAAAGATATTGTTATTGTGTGTAGTGTGTTTGTTTGTTAAAGGGATAGTTCATCCAAAAATAAAATTGTGTCATCATTTACTTGCCCTCAGATTGTTTCAAACCTGGAAGAACAGATGATAAGGAAGTCAATGGGTGCCGTCAACTGTTGCCCATATTCTTCAAAACATCTTCTTTTGTGTTCAACATAAGAAAGAGACTCATACAGGTTTGGAATAGCTTTAGGGTGAGTAATCGACGATAGAATTCACATTTTCGGGTGATTTATGCCTTTAATTCAGTCAGAGCACAGTATGACAACAGAAGCCTCACCGAGCATCGTGACCGCCGTGGTCTGCCCGTAGACGTCGATCATCGCCCAGACGGGCCACTTGGGGTTCAGATGGGTCTGTTCCGTGTGTGTTCTGCCATCAGAGCTCCGTATCCTCAGACTGCCGTTCTTCTTCAGCATGAACTCAATCTCTGAGCCGGGGCGACAGATGTGCTCGGGGACGATGACCGCGGCGTACAGCGGGGAGTTGGTCAAGTCTGGGATGGCCAGAGGGGGTAGAGGTGTCTGCTCGGGGCACACATGAGTGAATCCGAGCCGCAGTGCCCCGTGCCAGACTCCGCCGCAGCGCTCGACCTGCAGCCGCAGCTTCTCCTCGGGCTTCACCGCTCGCCCGCTGAACGTCAGCCCGTGGCAGAAGGACGACTCGTCCCTGGAAACCCGACGCCCGCCGTCACTCAGCGTTATCAGACGACCCTTCACGTCTGAGTGGAAAGAAATCGCTTTCAGGCTCCACCGGGTGTGACACACGCACCTGACTTCCTCTGGAGGAGAAATAAGACGAGTCTGGCGTTAGAGAGTCATTTAAGCGGCGTGGCTCTCTCTCTGTTTTGATTCATCTGTCTCTTTTTGCGACTGCGGGACTTTCCAGTGCGTTTGATTCGCGAATCATTCTCTTGGTTCAAATGACTCGAGAATCGGACCTGAGCGCCTCTCGAGTCAATCCTCATTGAACTAAACGACGTGACGGTTTTATAAACACAGATATGAAACCGAGTTGGTTTGATTCTCAACCAAAATATTTAAATTACGTTTTGTTTAATGTGAGTGCAAATTCCATTTATGTTCTAACTGACACGAATCACACTGAATACATCACTATGTTTCCTGGAGTTTCCTTGTGCATCACATCACAGACATAATCAAGCTCGGACTCTCCAACGTTGCACGGTGAATCATAATTACATATTAACACATATTATAAAATGTTATCAAATAATTTAATTGACGATGTAATGGTTTGCATTACTGTAAATTCATTGTTTGGTTAACTTTCTTAAAACAAACAAAAAACAAGTTCATTACTTGCTAAGTTACATTTTTATATACCAACATAATTCTCTTTAAACTTGACTTTTCTTCATAAAGAGATATTCAAAAAAAAAAAAAGTATATTAAAAGTACCATTTGCCCATTTAATCTCCTTACCTTTCTTTTTCTCTGTCATCCTGTTTTCTTAACCAGCTCGTGGTATCTTCTTCAGTATTTCTGTTTCTGTATCTTGTTGGATAGGGAATCTGTTGCTTTTTAAATGCACGTGTTGTGGTTTATAGCTAAACATTACTCCTTATAGGATGAGGATCGAGGAGGGACTATTGGGGGCGGAGTCTGGAAAGTTACCTTGAGGATGACTCCATTCCTCGGCAGCAAAAAATAAAAAGTTGGGATTTTTTTTACTTCTTTAGTCATTCAAGTGTTTTTGTGAGTACAAAGGGTAAAGCAATAGAAAGCAGTTGGGGGTTTCAGTGAGCACTTTTGATCATGTGAATGCACAGTGTCCCATTAGCAGTATGCTGTTGGCTGTTGCCTACTGTTGAATACTTTCACTTTTCCTCTTTTGTTTTTGTTTGCTCCTTGTTTTTTATTTTTGTCATTTAAGAAACTGTTGGGATTTTTGTCATTGCAGAAATGCTGTCATTTCAGTTTGACAACCAACGAGTAAAACTATAAATTCAATGTAAATTTTCACTTTTGCCATATTTCAATGAGCCATCAAGCTGTTCTCTAAAAGTAGAAATATTTGCTGGACCGAGGGTATATTGGTTTGTGTTTTGGTGGATTTAAAACTCTCCACTGAATAAGCAGTCGACAAATTCAGAAAGCTCACTTTCAGTTTGAGTGTGTGAGTCAAGGTTACTTTATTATTGATATAATATGCTCACCCAGTCTGTCATTCACTCATATGTTTTGTAATTATTTCATAGGGTAAATCTGAAAATGGAAATGTTCTATTCAAGAATTCATGCACAAAATGCATTGCAAAATCTAATACCTCAAATAGTGACTATATACAAACACTAAACAAATAAAATAAAAAAACTCTAATGTTAAGCATGAATAAAGTATGGATTAAAGAGTAAGTGTATGTTGCAGTGTTGTTTATTCACAGCAATATAGTTCAGACTTTAGCAGGTAACATAAAAACAGTCCAAAAAGAAACTAAACCATGATGCTGAGAATTAGGGCTCATAAAATGCATGACTGTTTAGTAGTGTAATAATTAATAGTGATAATGCCTTTCTTCTTTATTGTTTGAAGTTCCTCCTCAGATGATTGCAGCTTTTCAGTCTTGGTAAATAAACTTTACTGGGAATCATGAGGGGTCAGTTCTGTAAGGTCAAAAATGATCAAAGACTTCTGTTTTTCCTATCCCAAACTATCTTGAGTAACAAAAGACCCATTTGGCATTTCTGATGGCATTAAAGTGATGATATCAATCAAGGCCTGTAGGTCAGCATGTGTTTACATTGGGGGTCTGCTAATTGTCACACCTTTTGCACAATGGGTGAAGCTGTAGTCTGCTGATTGGTCAGGTTGAATGTCTCACATTTGGGTTTCAGTCACATGGTCAAGGAAGGGATAAAAGAAGACTGTGAATGTTGCTCTACGCTTTTTCTCTCTTCTGGCTTTTCTTTGGTGACTCTTTCCTTTGCTGGAGCTCTCTTCTCAGGGCCTTGCCCTCTCTCCCTCTATTTCTCCCTCTCTCTATCTCCCCCTCTCTCTTTCCTTCTCAGGTAATATTTTACATACATTTTGGGTACAATTAACTATATGTTTTACCATCCTTCATCTATTTTGTAACCAATTCAAGTGTAACCATAACAAAATATTGTTATTAAACCATTTTAATTATTAATTATGTGCTAACTAGTCTTGACTCAATATTAACTTTGAAGTGCTACCTATTGCAATACAATATAGTCACTTAATAGCAACGCTCTCCCACATATTTAGCTATTGTAACTGCGCTTATTCCCGTCGTTGGTATAAGTGGCAGTGGGTGGTAATAGAGTAGAAATGTACAGTTTTATAACATTGTGCTGATAACGTTTCTTTAGTCCTTTCGGCAACCCTACAGCCTGAACCTCTGTAGGCAAACCACCCTTACAGTTCCCTCAGACAGGAGCTTTTAAATCGTAAAATTACTACTATTACTATGTATTACACACATAAATTACTACTACAAATATAATACATCATATACAAATAACTGTTAGAAAAGTGCATTAGTGCTTTCTTCTTAAGTAATGAAATAAATTAGGAAATAGATCTAAATATATACATAATTATTAAGGATGTGACAGTGTCCATTCTGACAAAGTATATTAAGTTTATGTTCTCTGATTGCTCTCAGGATCATCCTGTAAAGTTGCACTTCATCTTTTACAACCCTGGGCAGGAACAATCCCATCATGCATGTGTTGGCAAACGTTAGACGGCATCCACGCTGCTCTGGTTGATAGAAGTGAATGCTGGGCTTCTGGGAAAACCCAAGTGGTGGGACCTCATCCGCTCCAGTTATGAAAGCCAAAATCTCCTCAAAATGCATATTAGCATATTAGCTCAACCGATCATCTAGATTAAAGGACCTGAATTAACTGTCAAATGAGGGTTACTTTACATTATATATATATATATATATATATATATATATATATATATATATATATATATATATATATATATATATATATATATAGTAGCCTAACTTATTATTTAAAGCAAATCAATAAGAAAAATGTCAGTTATAGGCCAATATATACCTGTAGTGTCAAACTCAAACGAGAAGATTGTTTTAATATATAATATAGATTTGCAATTCCATGTTGTTTGAAGGACACTCAATATAAACATTTTTAAATAGAGTACTTTTGTTTAATCTATTACCTTTTTAATTAAGCATAAGCCTATATAATTGCAGTGATTAAGTTGTGAGCTGCAAAAAGACAATCAGAATATTTTCTTATTTTTGTACTTTTTGAACCTTTAAATTTTGCAATTCATATTTTTTAACTTTTAACTTTTGCACTAATTATGACTGTCCATCATTAAACATTTCAGAAAAGATTTATTCCATGTAAGTTAACAGTTTTAGAAATGACACATCTCATTCTGGGAATTGGACAGGATGCAGATCCAAAGTACTGAACTGTAAAGATGGATGTTTCCTCCTGTTGGAAATTTACTGAAAAGTTCTGTAGTAGGCTATTAGGCTACTGATTTGTTAGCAAATCTTATGGATTCTGAATTAGCTTCTGGAAAAAAAAATATAATTCTCGTTCAAAATGTGATGTCTACTATGGTAGAAATCAATAAATCACGTGATTATCGTGCGCATCTCATTAGTTAAGTCGTTTCTGTGATTAATAGTGCCGGTTAATCTAGATCACTTGCTTTCTGATGGAAATAGATCACTATAGCTGCATTATACCGCGTTCATTAGACGAATCGCATTTGCTTATGAACATGATATTGCGTAGCTTGTCAGTGTTTTTATTCATGTAATTTATGTTTTTGTTAATACAGCACATAGCACTAGTCAACTAAATGAACGTAACATGGCATGAAAGCACTTTTGGAAGTTGCGGAAATGTCATTTTGGAATTTCTGTGGTCTAATGTGATATTGTTTTTCACGTTTTTGTTCATGATGAAATCTTCTTGCTGTAATTTAATTTATTACCCGTTGAATTCATTTTGAAAGCGACGCCTGATGAATGTATTTTTAGTCCAGATTAATGATTAGTATTAACAAAGTTCAGAGGCTGTCATCTGGGATCAACTTACTATGTTGAGTATTTTCATCAGTTTCAATATGAAAAATTACTTTCATATTGTTTCAATGTATTTATTGCAATTTGGGAAAACAGTAATACAATTTTATAATACATTTTTTTTTTATCAAAACATGGATTTAAAATTGTAGTGTTATTATAACCTGCAATGTGCAATGTGTAATCAAAATGGATTTATTGCGTTTTGGAACCAAACTCTTCATATATATTCAATTTAAATCAATCGATGTCGTAAATCCCATGACATACAGTAGTAACGAGCTATAACCAGTTTACTGGAAGTTTACAACGATATTTCATCACTCTGTAGTGTAGACATTTCGAAGAAGTCATGTGCATGTGACATATCTCATTTATTAGTTTACGTTATCACGTGACACGGGAGCCGCTTTAAAGAGCAGAAAATAGAACATAGCCAGCCAGTCATTTTCCTATTGCAAGAGCTACAGTAGGACTGGTTCTATTTCGTTCTTCCTGACCGCCAGAGGCAGTGCTTCACACTGGATCTCTCGTTGCAAATGCATAGGTGGAGTCTAATACAAACAATGTCCCTCGTGACCAGGATGACTCAGGGTGCTCTCCTATTTAACCCCGTGACTTCCTGCACACTGTCCCTATAATCTTCTCGCGTGCATGTATGCAGGTCGTAGATTATGTAAAAAAAAAAAAAAAAACACTAGAATCCATTCTTCACAGCTTCGCAACAGGAAGCATTGTTGGTGTCTCGTGATTGCGCGTCCTCCAGAGGCTGCAACGGATTCATTGGGATTCCATTGATAACGAAATAAAGCAGGTGAGTTTGTTTACATTTATGCTGGCGTTCGTTCTCGTTTTTCTGGCATTGTGTTGGTCGCTAGACAGAGTGTTTTCGCTCGTTGAAAGGACCATAATAACTTGCAGCTGTAAGTTAAGTTAGTTAAGACCACGCTTGGAGTGTGTGCGCTCTGTATAGCGATTGGTATCTAGACTAATAGGTACAATACTCATCTACTGTGTTATTGAATGAGCTAGCAGTTGTAAAAATAATAATAATAATAAAAAATAAAAAAACCTAAAGAAATTAAGCTTGTGCCTCGTGTGTATATAACAATATACACGCATTAATTATAGTAGGATTTGTTATTGTATTTACATGTACACTTCAATAATGGTGTGTGTATAATATATTGTATAGAAATAATTTCTCTCTAGTAAGTTTTCTGGCAAGGCTTGCTTGGGAAGTGACAGAGTGATTCCGCTCAACCTACCAAATATCTTCCGGAACCAGAATGGAAAAGTTACCTCATACTTGCACATTGTGCATGACTGTTCTCCAGGCGGATGATGGGCATGACTGCTGCCCTTCCTGTTTAGGCCTAGAACACCTTAAACAGGGCCTCACAGAAGACGCTTGCATGAACTGTAGCGTCATGTCTTGGGAGAGGAGGACTTCGAGGGTAACTATGGTGGAAGGGCTTTTGGGGGAGTCGCTACCACCACCTCCACCACGTAAAGCAACAAGTAAGCATAAAAATACTGGATCAACCAGTGCTTCCGCTGGTAAAAGACCCAAGGAAGACCCTTTAGGGAAGAAGGTGGAGGTGCTGACGGCTGAGTTTGCTCAGATCAAGTCTTTGCTTATGAAGTTGCAACCGAGCGGGAGACTAGTATCCTCAGTCGAAAGCCCTGCTAAGGAGTCACCCATTGGGGAGGAGGATGTCCTTTCAATGGCGGCTTCTCAGAGCCAGTTCTATGATGATGATGATGGAGAAGTGGAGGTTATATCTGATCATCAATCCCAATTCTCCCATGATGGCTCCCAGGAAGCTGGTCATGGATCGGCAGAAGGTCCAAAGTCAGAGCAAGAGCTGGTGAAGCAAGCTCTTCAGGCTGCATTGGCTCGCTTGGGTCTTGACACAGCCCCGGCGGTGGCAACCTCTTCTAGTGCTTTTTTCAGAGGTTCATCGCATCCCTCTCCTCTTACAATTCCACCATCAAAGGATTATATCGAGGAGTTGCAAAGATGCTGGGCTAACCCTAGGTCGCTTATGCACCCCACTAGTGCAAACAGGGCATTGGCTGCGATGCAGGATGCAGACACTTATGTCTTGGGTCAGATGCCTAAGGTTGATCCGTTTATTGCCTCGTTTGTTCTTTCTCCAGAGGAGGTATTGAGGCCTAATGTTCGATGCCCCCGGCCTCAATGCAGGATTACAGATGTTCATCTTATCCAGGCATATAACACGGCAGCACGAATGGGTCGCATTGGCAATTATCTCTCCCATCTTATGTTGGCCCTGTCTCAGTCCCTTCAATCATCAGGGAGTGATCCTTTTAACCAAAACTTAAGTGATGCCTCCCTTCAGGCAGTGGCATTCATGACAAGAGCTCAGACCAGGCAGCAGTTTGCTGACCTGAGGAGAGTTCCACAGGCTCACATAAATTACCGACAGCATTCTGGGGGGTATGAATTGCCATGCTCTACGTTTTCAACACGCCCAGGTGTTCTTCACAAGGGCCAGCCTCCAAGATCACCACGTGTAGAAAATTCTCCTCCATGGCCCCTGGCTCGGGGTCAGCAAGTATTTCAGGCTCCTAGGGGTAGAGCACCTGGCCAACGGCCCACCAGGGATGCTAGAGGCCATGCACGTAGGTCCTGAAGGTCAGCGGCCGGCCGTCGGACGGTTTTCTTATCAGCAGCTCAGTTACTGGGAAACAACAACTTCCGACCCATGGGTTATAGCAACACTAACCCAGGGGTACAAGCTGCAGTTCCGACGGCGGCCGCCCGCTTTCAAAGGGGTCAGGATGACCGTAGTCTCAGACCCCAACAGTTCACTTGCCTTAAAACAAGAAATAGCAAAACTCCTAGAGAAAGGTGCCATCGAACCAGTAGATTGGTCAGAACGGCTAGGTGGGTTTTTCTCCATTTACTTCCTCATTCCAAAGAACGATGGCGGTGTAAGGCCCATACTCGACCTTCGCGGCCTCAGCAAGTTCCTGAAGATCTTACCATTTCGTATGTTGCGCATAACCGATGTTCTTCAGGCAGTCGAGCAGCAGCACTGGTTTACTACGGTAGACCTAAAGGATGCTTACTTCCATATTCCAATTGCTCCTCAACACAGGCTGTTCCTCCGATTTGCATTCCAGGACCAGGTTTATCAATTCCGTTTCCTCCCATTCGGCCTTTCTCTAACGCCACGAGTCTTCACCAGGTGCATGGCGGCCGCACTGGCTCCAATCCAAGCCACAGGGCTACAGGTGCTTCCATACTTGGACGACTGGCTCCTTTGCTCCCTCTCTCAGGAGCAGGCAGTGTTAGAAATCACACAGCTGCTCGCACATATTACTCAACTGGGCCTTTCTGTGAATTTCAGCAAGAGCCGATTAATTCCAAGTCAGTCTGTGGGGTTCTTAGGTCTCACGCTGGACTCACAGTCAATGAAAGCCACTCCATCAGAACAACGGGTGGACAATATACTACTACTCCTTCAACGGTTTCGGAGGCATGCCAGACTCCCATTCAGGTGCTTCCTCAGGCTCACAGGTATGTTGGCGGCAGCAGCGGCAGTCATACCATTGGGCCTCCTTTCACTACGCCCCTTTCAAAGATGGGTGAACAGTCTCCACTTGAACCCCAGTTGGCACAAGAACAGGTTGATCAAGGTGACACAGCGATGCCTTCGGGCCCTGAAGTCTTGGAGGAGCAGATTGTATCTGACCAAGGGGGTTGTTCTGGGCATGATTCCCTCTCGAAGGGAAATAGTCCAGACCGATGCGTCCCTTACTGGCTGGGGGGCAGTCTGGCAACACAGAGGAGTCACAGGACAATGGGGTCCTCGGGAAAAGGGCGAGAATATAAATACCCTAGAACTTCGTGCAGTTCTGCGAGCTCTGAAGCACCTCGCTCCGTTTTTGAAGGGCAGGCATATTCTTGTCAGGTCGGACAACAGATCGGTGGTTTATCACATCAACCATCAAGGGGGCACAAGGTCCAGCCAATCCCTTCAAGTATCGCAGGAACTGCTGACTTGGGCCTTCCCTCGCTTTGCAAGTATCAGAGCAATGCATATTCCAGGGGTATTAAACATGGTTCCAGATTTCTTGTCGCGCCACAGAATTCCATCAACGGAGTGGAGGCTCAACCCAGAAGTGGTAGAGATGATATGGCAGCGGTTTGGCAGGGCAGAAGTGGACCTATTTGCCTCGGCGACAACGACCCACTGCCGTCTCTGGTTCTCACTAGCAGAGGAATCCAGTCCGCTGGGGCAGGATGCTCTAGCCCACGCCTGGCCAGATCGGTTACTCTATGCCTTTCCCCCGATACCGATGATCGGGGTAACTGTTCACAGGGTTCTTCAAGGGCACCACAGGCTGCTGCTAGTGGCGCCAAACTGGCCGGGGAGACCTTGGGTTCCAGTGATGTACAGGCTCCTAGACGGGGATCCTTGGACTCTTCCCAGGAGAAAGGATCTCCTCCAGCAGTTGGAGGGTCAGATTTGGCACCCGAATCCAGAACGCCTGCAGCTCTGTGTGTGGCCTCTGAGGGCCCGGAACCACTCTTTGGAGCCTGCGATCAAGGGGTCCAGAACACCATATTGAACTCTAGAGCACCTTCCACCAGGAGTGCTTATACCTATCGATGGAAGCTTTTCTCTGATTGGTGTAGGGAGCAAGCAGTGGTCCCAGAGCACTGCCCTGTTCCTCTGATTTTACGTTTTCTGCAGTCACTATTAGAAAAGAATAGAGAAGCTGCTACTTTAAGAGTTTATGTGGCTGCAATTTCAGCACATCACGTAAGAATAGATGGTCAGCAATTGGGTTCTCATGTCTTGGTTACTCAGTTTCTTAGAGGTGCTCAGCGACTGCGCCCCCCTCAGGCCATTAGGGTTTCTTTATGGGACCTGGGCATAGTCTTAAAGTCTCTTACATTGCCCCCGTTTGAACCTCTAGAGCAGAGCGATCTGGAGTGGATATCATTGAAGGCAGCATTTCTCTTGGCCATTGCTTCGGCTAAGCGGGTGAGTGAACTTCACGCGTTATCAGTTAACACATCCTGTATGCGCTGGAACGCAGCTGACTCGGTTGTGACACACTATGGCCCAACCCAGCATTTCTACCCAAGCGGCTTTCTGCCCTTTTTAGAAACCAGGCTATTGAGCTGGCAGTGTTTAATCCTCCGATGTCAAACACGCTGGAAGAAAGTGGAAGCACACTGCTGTGTCCAGTAAGAGCTCTCCGGGCCTATCTGAGGGCCACAAAAGTTTTTCGACAATCAGACCAACCCTCTGTCACGGGGGCCCAAAAAGAGGTCAGCCCCTCTCAAAGCAGAGATTGTCGCACTGGGTAGTTGAGGTTATCACCCACGCTTACACATCTAATAAATATCCAGTGCCTTTGGGGGTGAGATTCCTTTCGACAAGAGGCATATCAACGTCTTGGGCTGCATTAAAAGGGGTCCTTCTGTGCAGCAGCTACGTGGTCATCAACAAATACCTTTGCCAGATACTACAGGGTTAATGTGGCTGCTTCCGGTAATATTGGAACAGCTGTCCTGTCGGGACCCTCAACTACCTCTTAAGGGTGAGTAGGGCCTCCTCGTGACCTTGTTGTATAAGTCATCCAGTGTGAAGCACTGCCTCTGGCGGTCAGGAAGAACGAAATAGAACGAGAGTTACGTATGTAACTGCGGTTCTATGAGTTCTGGATGACCACCAGAGCTTTCTGTCACTCGGAGTCAGGCGAGAAGATTCCGTAGGGACAGTCTGCAGGAAGTCACGGGGTTAAATAGGAGAGCACCCCGAGTCATCCTGGTCACGAGGGACATTGTTTGTATTAGACTCGACCTATGCATTTGCAACGAGAGATAGTATCCAGTGTGAAGCACTGACTCTGGCGGTCATCCAGAACTCATAGAACCGCAGATACATAAGTAACTCTCGCTTTACTGAGCCTGATGTGGATAGGAATGTCGAGAAACCGTCCTCTGCGGCTCTGCCATTGGAGGTTGTAAAAAAAACAACAGGTTGTAAACTAGTTCACTCCGAAAAACAAAAAAGCGAAACCAAAGCACAGTTCAATAAACGATATGGTAAATAGTTTTACTGCGTAGGTCTGCCAGGTAAAACAGGTTTACAGAATAATGATTGATAGGTCCTATTATCTTCGATCTGCAAACAGTCGTAAATGTAACACGTGACTAATAAGCAGTCAACTAAAAGAAAGTTATCAGGAATATATAAAGTTTATTAAGGAAGGAAATTCAGGAAAATATGTTTTGATGTGTTCGGCTATTATGGTTTTATTGACATCGTATGAAACCATCGGTATTCGCTCCTCCCCAAAATAACACTCAGATTGTTTCTTTATTCAAGACATGACTGACAGCTATATGAAAATATTCATAATGTCTATTTATAGTAGAAATATAAAAAAAAATGATCTGGCATAGAATGCTAAACATTTAGGCCTATGTAATAAGTGCATAAGTGCTTTCTTCTTAAATAATGAAATAAAGCTTATAAATGTACTTAATTATGGATATGACCATGCACATTATAATAATTAATTATATATGTTTATGTTCTCCCAAAAACAGCTGAGGATCATCCTGTAAAGTTGCAGTTCATCTTTTACAACCCTGGGCAGGAACAATCCCATCATGCATGTGTTGGCAAACGGTAGACGGCATCCACGCTGCTCTGGTTGATAGAAGTGAATGCTGGGCTTCTGGGAAAACCCAAGTGGTGGGACCTCATCCGCTCCAGTTATGAAAGCCAAAATCTCCTCAAAATGCATATTAGCATATTAGCTCAAACGATCATCTAGATTAAAGGACCTGAATTAACTGTCAAATGAGGGTTACTTTACATTATATATATATATATATAGTAGCCTAACTTTTATTATTTAAAGCAAATCAATAAGAAAAATGTCAGTTATAGGCCAATATATACCTGTAGTGTCAAACTCAAACGAGAAGATTGTTTTAATATATAATATAGATTTGCAATTCCATGTTGTTTGAAGGACACTCAATATAAACATTTTTAAATAGAGTACTTTTGTTTAATCTATTACCCTTTTAATTAAGCATAAGCCTATATAATTGCAGTGATTAAGTTGTGAGCTGCAAAAAGACAATCAGAATATTTTCTTATTTTTGTACTTTTTGAACCTTTAAATTTTGCAATTCATATTTTTTAACTTTTAACTTTTGCACTAATTATGACTGTCCATCATTAAACATTTCAGAAAAGATTTATTCCATGTAA
This sequence comes from Carassius carassius, assembly GCF_963082965.1. Classification (NCBI taxonomy): domain Eukaryota; kingdom Metazoa; phylum Chordata; class Actinopteri; order Cypriniformes; family Cyprinidae; genus Carassius; species Carassius carassius. The sequence goes on along the minus strand of NC_081775.1, from coordinate 10,087,605 downwards.
GTTAACAGTTTTAGAAATGACTCATCTCATTCTGGGAATTGGACAGGATGCAGATCCAAAGTACTGAACTGTAAAGATGGATGTTTCCTCCTGTTGGAAATTTACTGAAAAGTTCTGTAGTAGGCTATTAGGCTACTGATTTGTTAGCAAATCTTATGGATTCTGAATTAGCTTCTGGAAAAAAAAATATAATTCTCTTTCAAAATGTGATGTCTACTATGGTAGCCTATTTCTGAATTAATCTTTACTCGTTTTGTGTTAGGCTAGCCTACACACACACACATAGCCTATATATATATATATATATATATATATATATATATATATATATATATATATATATATATATATATATATATATATATATATATATATATATATATATTATTAAAATTGTAATGTTATTATATATATTTAAAATTGTAATGTTATTATAACCTGCTATGTGAAAGTTGTTTTCATCTGTTCACAATCTGTTTTCTTTTAAAGAAAACATTTTTATTCAAATTAATCAAAATAGATTTATTGCGTTTTGGAACCAAACTCTTCATATATATTCAATTTAAATCAATCGATGTCATAAATCCCATGACATACAGTAGTAACGAGCTATAACCAGTTTACTGGAAGTTTACAACGATATTTCATCACTCTGTAGTGTAGACATTTCGAAGAAGTCATGTGCATGTGACATATCTCATTTATTAGTTTACGTTATCACGTGACACGGGAGCCGCTTTAAAGAGCAGAAAATAGAACATAGCCAGCCAGTCATTTTCCTATTGCAAGAGCTACAGTAGGACTGGCTTTACTGAGCCTTGTGTGGATAGGAATGTCGAGAAACCGTCCTCTGCGGCTCTGCCATTGGAGGTTGTAAAAAAAAAACAACAGGTTGTAAACTAGTTCACTCCGAAAAACAAAAAAGCGAAACCAAAGCACAGTTCAATAAACGATATGGTAAATAGTTTTACTGCGTAGGTCTGCCAGGTAAAACAGGTTTACAGAATAATGATTGATAGGTCCTATTATCTTCGATCTGCAAACAGTCGTAAATGTAACACGTGACTAATATGCAGTCAACTAAAAGAAAGTTATCAGGAATATATAAAGTTTATTAAGGAAGGAAATTCAGGAAAATATGTTTTGATGTGTTCGGCTATTATGGTTTTATTATAGGGGAGAGCGGGGTAAGTTGTCACATATGACAACTTGCCCCAGTACAAAAAAAACACATAGAACATGCTCAAAAAACATTGAGATGTATTTCTGGAAACTGGTTTTGCACCATCCTATGTCACAGATCGACCCATTCAGAACCCTGCCCTGCCAGGCCCCAGCAGCAAGTCTGTTCTGTCTAGCATGCCCAGTTATGCTTCTGCTATCACCAGCTCACCCTTACCCAGCAATGCTATTGCTGACAGCGGACTACCAACTCCAGAGCAATTCATAGAAATAGAAAAGCAACTAGAAGTAGAAAAGAATACGGCTGAATCTAGCTAAAAGCGCTTTCAAAATTGTTGTATTTGAGTCAAAATCTGGACCTACTAAAAACGAGGCAGTTAAAAGAAGAAAAATAATAGAAGAGTCATCATTAGATGATGAAGAGTGCTTCTGCCTCGACTTTGTGGAGCCATTTTCAAACATTCTTCCAAAAGAGACCTGGGTAAAATGTGTAAAAATCAACAAATGGGCCCATGATGCTTGCACTTCAGTCCAGGCAATTTAGGTGTGCCAGAATTGTGACTCTGAAGATGAGTCTGATTAGTCAGATACAGGGAATCCGTTTTGTTCAGAGGTTAAACATGTTAAGTTAAGCGAGTTATCTGCAGTATTTCATTCAGTTATCATGGATCCATGTGCGAGCCAGAGAACGTTTGAGTTTAAAGTTCAAAGTAAAGTGGTCTTGCCACTTAAACGTGTTTTGATTGAATATGTATTGTTTGGATTGAAATAATTGTTTTTTCCAAATTCTCTAGGCATGATTTTTTTTTACATTTCCAGTTCTGGTTGAAATTTAAATTTAAAATCAATAATCGGAATTAAAGTTTTGTTCTTATTTTTAGATAGTCTAGTGTGACAACTTACCTGCCGATGGGGCAAGTTGTCACAAGTGCACATTCTCTAATCAACATTCTACAACTCCGTAATGACATAAGATATGAAAATGTAATGAAAACAACATATGTGCCCACGACTTCATTCTTTCATTTGGTATGACATTTATATCATTGTGATGTACGGAGCTCATTAAATGTTAGACAGTTTGAAAAGTGTGACAACTTACTCCGCTCTCCCCTACCTATATTTACATCGTATGAAACCATCGGTATTCGCTCCTCCCCAAAATAACACTCAGATTGTTTCTTTATTCAAGACATGACTGACAGCTATATGAAAATTGTCTATTTATAGTAGAAATATGAAAAAAAAATTATCTGGCATAGAATGCTAAACATTTAGGCCTATGTAATAAGTGCATAAGTGCTTTCTTCTTAAATAATGAAATAAAGCTTATAAATGTACTTAATTATGGATATGACCATTTAATTAATTATATAATTAATTATATATGTTTATGTTCTCCCAAAAACAGCTGAGTCCCTGATTGCTCTCAGGATCATCCTGTAAAGTTGCACTTCATCTTTTACAACCCTGGGCAGGAACAATCCCATCATGCATGTGTTGGCAAATGGTAGACGGCATCCACACTGCTCTGGTTGATTGAAGTGAATGCTGGGCTTCTGGGAAAACCCAAGTGGTGGGACCTCATCTGCTCCAGTTATGAAAGCCAAAATCTCCTCAAAATGCAACTCGTTGTGTGGAGCTTTTGGTTTTTTTTCTGCTCAGGGAAAATTACAAACTCAGGTCCCAAGCAATTGACAATTACAAGCGCAATGATGCACCATTATTCACAGTTCATTTAATAACTAGGAAACTTACCTTCAATCATCTTAAGTACCAGTTCCCAGCAGTGTATAGTCTGCTCCTCTGCCTCCCTCTTCTTGGTCCCTGGTTTACTCCAGTGGATTTGGAACAGGTCTCTAAATGTGCCTCTGGAAAGGGGCTCATGCATGTTGGTAAAGATGGGTAGAAACTCAACCCAGTGAGTTCTTACCATATCCCAGAACTGTCCATAAGCATTCAGTCCTTTTGTGAACTGATGAATCATACTTGATGTTCTGCAAAATTTAACACCGGCTGTTAAATGTCCATTTTTGTACTTAAGCAACACAACACATTACTAAATATTAACTCAATAATCAGATCATCCAGAGTAGCAGAACTAACTGTCAAATGAGTGTTCCTTTATAAAAATATAGTCACTTTTTCATTTAAATGAATGATAGTCAAATCAATGAATAATTTCAGTTTTATATACCTCAGATATATGTAGTGTCGAACTGCAAAGGAGTAAATCTTTGGCACATCTCTAATGGAAGTTTCATGTCTGTATATTCCAGGGAAACCACATTCACAGATCCAGTCACCCTGCTCTGTCTGCAGCCTCTGGAGATCTACCCTCGTTTTGCATGAGGAAATCTAAAAGCAAGATAAAATCATCTTCCAGTTGAAGAAGGGCGAAGATCAATGGATTGAGGAAATGGAATGGACAGAAACCTTTTGTAGTTTGTCCTGAATGTCAGCATCTGGTATTAGGTGCCAGTCAAAGTCTACCAGCTGACATTCCTGGGTGCACATCAGCTGGTACAGGCAGGGGTCAAGAAATTTGAGTCCTGGGCCACCATGAGCCACAGACCACGCAATCAGCTTCCCCGCCAACTCATACTTATGTTCTTCCAGTGCCATCTGGTCATAGGTGAAGAAAAGGTGTCCAGGCTGCCCCTCAAAGATGCCCAGCGATCTCTGCACCTCCATCATCAGGATTCTGAGGCAGAGGTAAAGGAGAAACAACAGATGTCAAACATAAGAGACTGTTTGAGAACTGTTCTTTTACTTCTTGTGAAATAATATTTATTCTTGTTTGTAAGAGGAATACCTGAAAAACTCTCTGCTTGGACCTCCACGGTCAAGGGCTTCCTCACCAACAAATGTCACGAGAGGGATTTTGGTCCAAGAAAAATAAGAGTTGGAAACAGAATCTGTAGCACTCTGCAGCACCTTGTTACGAGAAACCAATACTGAAATGTGCTCGCTGCCACTGAGATGCATGTGCTGAAACTCTCTGAGCAAAGAGATAAAGTCCATGTCCTCCTGTTGAAGAGAAGTAAATCATGTCTTGTGCTGCCTTTCTACAATGTCAATGTTATTTATAAAATAATATTTAGATTATCATAAATATTATTACCATTGAAGAGTTTCGGCTTGAATCTGAAAGAATAGTGCTTGTTGAAGTCAACCGGTGTCTCTGTTGTGCAGGAACAGGTGGAGGAGAATGTGATTGTGATAATGTGTGAGTGTTCATCTGTGAAAAAGAAAAATCACAGGTTAATTGCTTGGTATTGTCAAGTAAATGTCAACTAGCAGGTAGAGTTGCAAAAAAAAGTACCTCTGTGTGTCGCTCAACCGCTCTTGCTAGCAAGTTGATGCCAGATGTACTGTCTACAGGACGGTCCGGGCATGATGTTCGACTGCCCCTCCTTGATCCTACAGCACATTCAACATTTTTACAAAAGATTTGATATTTTAAATGGATTCAAGTAGCAGTTAACAATTGAAATTTAGTTCGAAAGTTATTTTCTCACACTTACTCAGAAGGCGGACAGCGCTTGTGCTCCCGTACAGATCAATGAACACCCACAGCGGATTATTCAGGTTCAGTCTTTCTGCTTTGAGGTAATATTTCTCCCCACCTATCTTTTGAACAATAACCATGCCTGCATAGTTTATCCAGAACTGAAGCTGTACACCACTCCTACACAAGTCCTCAGGTACTGGCACAACACAGTATCCTTGTGTGTCCCTGAGGTCTGGTACTGAGGCAGGTGGTAAACCGTTTTTCTGTGGGCAGATGTTGGTGAAACCCACATGAAGAGCTCCATCCCACAACGAGGTGCAGTTCTCAATACGTATACTCAGCTTTTCAGCAACCTTTACAGTGCGGCTGAGAAATGCCAAACCGTTCATAAAGGATGAGGTGTCTCTGGACGCGAGTTGTCCTTTTTGTCTGAGGGTCACGTATTGGCCTGTCAGGTCCTTATTGAAAGTCATCGGACCCAGACATTGACTGCCACACATGCGATCGTGCTCTAAAATTATAGAAATGAATCAGACAGTGAGTCTGACAAACCAATAAACATACAGTATATAGAGACACTTTTTGTGTTGTACTCACTCATTGTTGGTTTGTCTTTGATTCATGTAATGGTCCTGATGTTCAAGATGGTTAATGTAACTAAAACTGAATTGTTACTCCCGCTTTTATTGTCCAAGTACTTCTGAGAGCAAGCACAAAAGCCTGTTTGACTAGCTGCCCGGGCTGAATGAAGTTAAAAGAAGAAAAGGGGGATGAGCTTATGCTCAGTTGGAGCAGAGTGAGGGAAATTAATCACGGACTGATGATGCTGGATTGTCCACACAACGAATTATATAACAGGATGAGTTTTGTTTTGTTTTTAATTCATGTTATGCCAATCCTGTTTCAAATTAAGTTTGTCTTTTAAGTTGTGTGTTCAAGTTTCTTTTTATAAGAAATGTGCTACCTGAGAAATTAGGTGGAGTATTTTAGTCTTCCAGTTTTGTGGACATTCACACACACAAAAACAACTACTGATGAACACACATTAAGTTTTATTTGAGTTATGAGTACCCCATACATTTTTAAATAAACATTTTAATAATTAGGCATCACATTTGCATGTTTGCAGTTCTCAAGACATTGGCAGGCAGGTAAACAAATGAAATATTTGTGTTCTATTTTGATTTAGGTTATGAAAAATAATTATTAAAATTTTACGTTTTTATGATTTAATTCATTATTTGCTTTTTATTAAACTCACAAACCCCGTGCAGTTCCTTTATGAAACCCAGTATAGGAAACATTAATAATATAATGTAAAGTTTAAGGCACTTTAAGTTGTCAATAACAAAGAATTGAAAGTATTTTCTTTTTATTAGCATTTTTATATCAATATGGTACCCATTCGATTGAAATCTAAATTTGAAATTTAAATGTAAATGTAAATTGTATATGTAAATCTCTACTATAAATCTTATATATAAAAGAAATATATTTTTACTTAAATATACTGTATAAATAGGCTATTTTAAAGCTCTATGCCCAAACAACTCAGATTAATCTCTGGTTCATCATTGTTGTTCTTACCTGTCTATAAAAAATGTAGACAGACTTGCATATTAGCATACCTCTGTCAAAATCTCCACCCTTTAAAGGAAAATCTGTTTCAGACTGTTTACATGACTAGACAGCTGTTACGGAATACCAGGGGCCCGTTCTTCGTACGTCACTTATTTACATCCGAGATCAAATGACACATCCAAGATGATATCATCGTGCTAATCATGATCCGGCTAATTGGGTTCTTCGAACACACCTGTTGTGTATGATTAGTATCGCTGGATTGAGTTATCTGAGATAATTGCGTGCTCATGTGTTGGCTTTAAAGGGGATATGTATCGATACTCGAAACCATGATCAGCAGTGCAGCGATTGGCTGGTGGCAAGACGGCAATGTAATGACGTCATAATTTAAAATGACACCCGACGAAAAACTTGACAAATTTCTGGACTTTTATAAGGAAACAGCCAAGCAAACAAAACTACATAAATGTTATAATAGATACATGAAACAGATAATAGATGCATGTTTTTATTTTTTTCGAATTTTTATCTGTATAGCATGTGTGTAAGACTCTAATACAATTATGAAGTAATTTTATGACAAATAAATATTTCAGTGAGTAAAACTGGCTGTGTCTATAGTAGGCTGTTATGGACTACATAGCATTTTTATATTATTTTTAAATATTTTTTTTAATGATTATTTTAAATTATTGTCCCTGGATCAGTACGATACTCTTGTAATAAAGTAGCGGTGGTAGAAGACATATTTTGAGTATCAGTTCTGGTTGAAAAGAAGCGATCTAATCCTGTTTACATGAAATAAGCCTGCTCCCGAGCAGTTTTAAGCTTACGGACCTGTTGCTATGACAGCAGCTCCAGGATGAGCTTCGGAGAACCAAATGATCCAAGATTACGCCAAATCGTCAACAATCAAATCCAGCTAACTGAGTTAGCGACGTACGAAGAACGGGCCCCAGGACAGGAGGCTGAAAGTATCAGAAACACAGTTTATTGAGGCACAAGCAGAGGAGCAGGTAGTGCAAGGTGAAGCAATGGTGCTGGAGGCAGTGATGAAGGGATCCGTTGGTGAGGAGTAAAATATCTTATTTTTTCGGGTTGCTTTTTATCATTTTTAAATCATTTTTTGATGTAGTATTAATATGTAGTTATAAGCTATTAAATATACATTTACCAAAATGTTATACTGTAATATCTGAAACACTATATTTTCATGTCAATTTCCATTTCTTTATTTTCTGAAATCCTAAACCTATAAAGAGCAAGTCGTCATTTCAAAAACTCCTGCAGATCCAGAGCCCCTCCCTGTTTTCTTTTCTGTTCAGGCAGGTATGTGGCAAGAACACGGTCATAAAGAAAGTGAAGTATGACTGATCTTACATGATAACTCAAAAGAACTTCACTTTTGTTTTCTTTCAACATCTGTTGACTAGTTTTTAAAACTTCAGACATTTACATTCAGGAATCAGGCACTTAACACACTAATACACACTGGCCAGAAAAGAAAAAAAAAGGAACAAATTAAAAAAATAATCCTCAAATGAATAAGAAACCAATTAATGTTCTGTATAGCTTTGGTTCTGTAAAATGTTTTCATTGTTATCACATCACCTCATCTTTCATCTGTGAAACAATGCAGTGTTTCACAGATGATCAGCAGGACCAATGAAACGTGTGGAAACTGATCAAGTAAACAATGATGAAACAGGCCTGACATAATGAAAGAGATCTACCTTATGTCAACCCAGCAGATCAGCACAGCAAACTATATATTTAATACGTCAATAACTGCTGTGGACTGTAGATGAGACTTCAGATGACAAGCTCACTACCTATTTTTGTATTTTAACTTTTTACATATCAATATACGTGGAATACCCAGAAGACATTTCCCTAAATATATAAACTGAGGCTGCAGAAAACCACCCACAATGCACTGCGCTTCTGACCTTCCAAGCTTGATGAATGTATCGAATGTTGAGTTATCAGTCACAATTTTATCATCTAAATTTAACAATTTTTCACTTATTTAGTTTCCAGTCAATCATTAAAATACTTTTACACAAAACTGCATATTAAAAAATATAATAACCACTTACTGAAATAAATATAATCTGGCAAAAAAAAATTAGTACAATGCCGTTTTGGCAGAAAGGGTTATCACTGCAAACTTTAAAAAAAAAAAGCTTTCATGGAAACTGTGACTGCAGAAAAAAGATTTCAATAGAAATTGAATTCTTGCCTTGCTTTCTCCACCAAATGATGTCAAAAAGTGTATAATTATCAGCTTTTAACACATTTATTGTATTCATTTCTCCAGAATAATGGAAAAGTTATGTGAAAATCCAAGTTCTGCTAGATATTTGCTTCTTTACTTTGAAATTTGTCTTTGAGGAACATGCAACAGCTTTTGAAGGTTAACCAAAAATCCACAACTTTACAAAACAAAAAACACCCATAGAAAGCCCTGATAAATAGATAGTGTTGAGATGAAGAAACCCAGTGATCAGATGAAACAATATACCGTGTCACGTGTGAACAAGAATGTAATTGTTTGACCAAAAACGTCCCTTTGCTCCTAAGTTAATGTAATACTACATATTATTATAATATGAAGCCCCAAAGTGAACAGAGAGGCTGGTTTCACTTGATTCGATCACATCTCTTTTTATTAAATGTCTTAAATACAAAGCCAACTTCAGGTTGAGACAAGTTCAGCAGCTTGATTTGCCTGCTGATGACAGATTTGAAGTTGTTTTTTAAGCATTGACTGGATTGATCTTTGTATATGGCATCTGTCAGTGATGAAACAGAACAGCATGTTTTTCATTATAAAAACCTAAACGTTGCTGGAAGAGGTTTCCCATTTTTTATGGAATTTTAATGCATTATAGCAGGATTTTCCCAACTTGGGTTTTTGAGCTGATGAAAAGCTAATCATTAATTAAATTATTAAAATATAAAATGTAAATAATATTTAAATAAAACACTTTCTAAAAAAATTCATCTTTTGTTTTCCTGCATGTCAAGTGACCATGAACATGCGCATTTGTGGATAAATTATTATGAATTAATAATACTTTATTATATTAATATAAAATCTTAGTGGGGTAGGGCGGTATGTCAAGAAAAGTCAATGGGGTTTGGCTGACTAAAAAGTTTGGGAATCCTTGCATTATAGAAACCATCAAATATGGTGAGTAAAGAACTGTTGTTGTTGGTTTTTTTTAGATTTATTATTATTATTATATTTTATTGTATTTTTACTTTACTTTACTTTAAGGTTTAATTTTTTTTAAATATACGTTTCTAATATATACATTTTCATTAAAACTAACAGATTTCAGCTTTTTATATATATAAATAATGGTAATTACAATATGACCTTCACTAAAATTACCATGTTTGTTATTATTATATATATATATATATATATATATATATATATATATTTTTTTTTTTTTTTTTTTTTTTTTCCCCTTACATATAAACCTTTTTTATACCTCATAGAAAAAAAACATACACCATGCTTGTGTCAAGAAATTAAGGAATTTATGCATGAACCTAGACATAATCAATAGCTCCGTTCAAACAGTAATTGTAAAACCCTTCTTGTCCTGGACAGAATATCAAACAGTCTAAGTCCAGAAAGTCAAGGACAATGTTTAAGGTCCGGTCTCAAAAAAAGTTTTCATTGCTGTCAATCCTTTACACTTATAACATGACATATTACATCCTACTGTCTTTACATTACCTTTGTGCACTTGTTATTGTTAAGTGTACTTATAAGAAATTGCCTAACAGCCATACTAATGAAATTAAATTCATGCTAAAGTCATGCTATTAACAAAGAGAAAGGGGGATTTTGCACTTGTATTAAGAAATGGCAAAGAAAAAAAACCTGTCAGACATGGTCACCAAAGCAGATCTTCTAAAATGCAATCATAATGAAAGAAAAGACAACGTAATACATTCCCAGTGACCATCACAAGATGACAAAACTCCCATTTCCCTGTTACGCTTGCTAGCTGCTCCTCCACAGCCACGGCAGACGCCCCATTAAAAAGCAACTTATTCTCACCCAGACTTTTTAAAAAACTATTAATCTGTTGACAACCAATAAAAGGCTGTCCTGCTGCGAACAGACCAATGAGGCAACCAGGCACGTCGAGCGCTCAACCAATCAAGGCAGGCCATTCTAATTCTGTCCATCATTATGAAGAAAGTGCCATAGCGATCTAAGGTACATCTTATTTATGACCTGCAACCAGAGAGCCAGTGGTGGGACATTTGTCTGTGAAAGTGAGAGAGGCGCTTGGTGTTCACTTTGGAGATCCATTATGGACTAGTTAAAGAGTTGAGAAGAGGAAGTTAAAAACACGGGCCCTTACCTGATCTTTGAGACATTTCCGGGGTGATGTGAGGACCACACTGAGCCCTGGACATACAGAAGGTTGTCAGGTTGTGTGGACAGGACTAGACCCCTCAGATTACTTGATGTCAGGACCTCAGTAAGAAATCAGTCTTGAATCGCCATCATCGCCATCTTGGGAAGCAGAAGAAGTGCAGACTGGTGTCCATGGAGTCCAATATTTCAGGGTCCTTCCTCTTCAACAACAGCTTGAACCAGTTCCCCTCAGACATCAAGGCCCCGGTGTGCCAGTACTCCATTGCCAACTCCTTCTACAAGCTCGGCCCCACCAACATCAGCTCTCAACTCCAGGCCGGCACGCCGCATGGCATCAGCGACATCCTGAGTCGGTCCATGGTGGGCGGCCAGGGAACCCCTGCACTGCTGTCCGGCTACCCCTCCATGAGTGGCTTCGGGACAGCCGTGCCCAGTCCAGGGGTGTATTATAACCGGGACTACGCCCCATCGGGACTGAGCAGTTTCTCTAAACCCGGAGTTGAATGTTCGGGTCTGAAGGGTAAAGACAGCAGCTGCTGGGTGGACGGAGGGTACGAGTGGAGAGGAGCCCGACAGCAGTGTCTCAACAGTAAGTCTCAGCAATATGTGTTTGATTTTGAGCATTAGGTCTGAAGAGGTACAGACACAGTAATAATCACCTCGCTAATTTAGTATATTTTTGTAAATTATTTGAATAAGAATATCAAATCGGAGAAAAAAACATTAAAAAGTTTTCCAGTTACATTATATTTAAGGGCTTGACTTGATAAACGTTGGTCAGGTTGATTATCACTCCAGTCTGACATTATTAATGTATATACAATTCACTGTATATTATGTAAAGTTAAATAAATGTATACTTTTTTTCAGTACAAATATAATATAATAATTTAAATATTTAATAAAACAATAATTTAATGAAGAAAAACTTTGTCCTTTTTAATTATTTTAAGTTTCATAAAATATGAATAAAATAATATTTAAATGTATTCAAATAACTGTGTATAAAATATAATAAATAATTAGAACATCATAAAATTAAACAAATTGACATTTTCCATAGAAGTTTGTTGACTATTAAAAGTAAAACTTAAAATTCTTCTATATAATCCCAGATGTTTTTTATTATTTTTATTAAAGATATTCTTTTTTTTTCATTTATTAGTTCCAGTTATAAAAGCGTTTCTAACATGACATGGAAGCACAAATGTCAACGTAAATGCTAATTCAATTATTTACTCATTTATTTGTTTCCATTTTACCAATTTGTTCTTCATCCATTTTAACACTTGATGCTTTGAAGTTGGAAAAACAGAAAAAAAGAAATTACGAGGGATAAAATGAGGACTTTAGATGCAAAAACCACCAAGTCCGTCCGTTTTTTTCTTTTAAATGAGCATTTTTATCAGTCTCCTATGTAATTTCACTTTAATGGCAATCAAAAGGTTATTTGTTATTTCCCGAATGACTTTGTCCAATGTTATTTTCATAGGAGCGTTATTAAACTGCTTGTTTATAAGAAAAATCTCAGACTATAGTACTTGGAGGTTTTTGCACCTGGGTGTTTCAAATGAGTCAGAAGATGCAGGTGTATCTGTGATTCTGAGTCGTGTGTTTATTCTGTAGACAGCGGGCATCACACTGAGACTGTGGGGAAGAAGAAGCACACCAGACCCACGTTCAGTGGACACCAGATCTTCGCTCTGGAGAAAACCTTCGAGCAGACCAAGTACCTGGCAGGACCAGAGAGAGCCAGACTGGCGTACTCACTCGGCATGACCGAGTCACAAGTTAAAGTCAGATAACATACTAGTCATTTAAAGTTTTTCAATAGATTTGAAAATGTGCATTATTCAATAGCTGTAAAACATACCAGGGTTGGTGTAGCATAAAACATGGCTGAAGTTGATGGGAAGCTGAACATAAATAGGTTCTGTTTACATAACATTTTCAAACTTAAGTTTTAATTATGTATTTGTTTTTAATGATCTGTGATGAGTTTAAACAGCAGCTAGCTGCGTGTTTCTGACGCGATATTGTGATTCCTCTCAGGTTTGGTTCCAGAACCGGCGCACAAAGTGGCGGAAGAAGAGCGCGACGGAGCCCAGCTCCACGCAGGCCTCGCGGGGGGAGAGCAGAGGAGACGGCTCGGAAAACGAGGTGGAGGACGAGGAGTACAACAGACCGCTGGACCCCGACACAGACGACGAGAAGATCCGACAGTTACTGCGCAAACACCGCAGAGCTTTCTCAGTGCTGCGCCTGGGACCGCATCACATCTGAGGAGAACTCGCGCGCAACACACGAGCCAATTCAAAACAATAGAATTATCACTTAACACTTCCTATGAAGTCTATTGAACGCCGTCATCGTTTTTGCCACAGGAAAAAAGATACTAAAATGTTGTCAAATTTGACTTTTTTAGGTTTTTAACTAGAACAAATGTCATGTAAAAAAAATGAACTAGCCTACATATCAGTTGATTAAATGGCACATTTAAAGTTAAAAGGTAACAAACCACAAAATGTTTTGGGAAGTGTATATTAGTACATTTATGCAAAATAAATTAAATTCTAAGCTATAAATTTATTGTCAAATTGAAAAAATTGAGAAACCACCCTTCTATAGATTGTGCTCATTGTAATACAAATTAAAATACTGAACTATTGATGGTGACTCTTTTGGTAAAATATTGCAATATTCAACAAATCATTTTTTTTATTGATTATGTGTTACAAAAAAAAAACCTTTGAAAAGAACCTTTATAATGTATTATAGTGAAATTGGTGACAGCATTTACAAGAACATAAAATCGACAGATTCTGAAACATTCAAGTTGCATTATTTAAAGACTTCATAGAAAGTGTTACTTTCTAACACATTAATTTACAATGTTATAAATGTTTATGAAACTGCAGGAATAACAAACAGATTCAGTAAATGCAAGCAGATACACAAATAAATGAATGAACTGCATTCTCACTCTCTTTATGTCATTTTGTCTCTGTAGATGTACATTCTTCCTCCTTTCTTTCTTTCTTCCAAAACTGATGATTATGAAATGTGTTTATGTTAGTCCTTACAGCGGTTCAGATTGTCCAGCAATATCAGAGTTTAAGTCAGCTGTCGTTTACAAGCATTTCATGTTGTGCGATAATTACATCAATTCAGTTATACAAATAAAGTCAAATGTTAGCATCTAAAAGGCATATAATATCTATGATCTGTAAATTAATTTGAATGAAAATGCCCAATAAAGTACTGTTTTAAATGTTTACGTTTGCGCAGTTATGTTGAAATTTTTTTCGACATCATACTATTTGTTTAGTAAAAAAAAAAAAAAAAAAAAAAAAAAATACATTTTTAAGGGTATTTTGTTAAGTTAACCGTTAACTTGCAGAAAAAAACAGTTATTTTAAATTGTAATAATATTTCACAATAATTATACTGTATTATTGATTAAATAAAAGCAGCTTTGCGAGCATAATAGATTTCTTTCAACATAATTTTAAAAACTCTTACCGAACCCAAACTTTTGAAAATAGTGTTTATATATTTCATAACATTTCACAGTAATAAATAAAGCCACAACTCACATTGCTTTCATCGTCTTTATCACAATTAATAGGAAGTAACATGCTTAACCTGTTGAAAAGGTTGTTTGAACCGTCAGTGAATGCTAAACCTACTCTGATAATTCTTCAGCAAATCAGCAGGTGCTCCGTATGAAGTGGTCTTTTTTTTCAGTTTGATGAATCTCATTTAACTAATGGCTCCTTTGAGATCAGATGTCTACAGGCAGACATTAGTCAGATCTCAGATCCTTTCATCTAAATCAGAGAGCAGATGGTGTGTGTGTGTGTGTGTGTGTGTGTGTGTGTGTTATGGACACTGCAATGGATCTTAACTGCACACCTCAATTAAATAGACTCATAATGATACTGAGTTTGGATTGATCAATTAATGTGATCAATGTGAAAGTCGATGTGAAAGAACTGACCGAACAGTCATTAATGGATCTTCTCAGTGATGCTAATTTTAACACCTGTTGCAATGTGTCAAACTCAATATATCAGGATTCATTATCATCAATTTTTATTTTAATAAAATTATTATTCTTATGTATTACAATTACTTTACCCCAGTAGGTTATTCTATTTTTTAAAGACATTTATAATTTTACAAGAGATTTATATTTCAAAAAAATGCAATACGTATGCAAATCAGAATATTAGAGTGATTTCTGAAGGATCATGTGACACTGAAGACTGGAGTAATGATGCTGAAAATACAGCTTTGCATCACAGGAATAAATTGCATTTAGAAATGTATTCAAATTGAAAATAACTATTTTAAATTGTAATAATATTTTACATTTTTACTGCTTTTATTGTATTTTTGAACAAATAAATTAAACCTTGGTGAGCATAAGAGACTTACAATTAAAATAAATAATTTCTATATTTGAGTTTGAATAGATGTTACTATTTCTTCACCCAATTGAAATATTCATTTAACACACGCAGTATTAATGCATCTGTCAGGCTAACAAACAACACAACCTCTTAGTTGATGAATATATACATTTTATTAGGAAATTTAAGAAAAACATTCATAGGTGCTGCAGAGGGTACAGTAAGAGGGTCTTTCTTTAGACCGTTTCAGGCCAGTCCAACATTCCGCAGCACGTGAGGTACGGCTAAAGTAAATGCACTGCAGCTGTATCTTACTGCATTTCACATCCGTTACAACAGATCTACCAAAAACAAGGTTCGTCACAAGTGACAAAATGGGAAAAAAATGAGGAAATAAACAAATATTTGGCACAGCGTGTCATAAGAGAGCCAAGAGTCTTTTTTCAGCTTCTGCAATTTTTCGGTATGAAGATGACTGTTTGTTTTAAGATATATGACTGTGTTTAAACCTATGAACAACCTATAATTTCAAATTGCAAATGTCCTGATCTTATCGACAAGTTTCCCTTGGCCCAGCAGTCACCATTTATCTTACATTTTTCACCACCATCCATCATCTGGATTGACACTATATAATAATATAGAATATGTTTTTCAACTGTTCTCGGCAGATCCTGGTACAATGCCTCAAACAAGTTTCTTTTTTTTTTATGAAAAAGAAAAAGAGAAAGTCAGAGACAGAAAGTAGAAATAACTTAAAAAAGGTTAACATAAAATAAGCAATGTGTCTAATTTCACAACTGCTACGAGCAAAACTCTTTTAAAATGTTCTATGAATGTTCACATCACTGCGAAGTAAAATAATTCCCCAAAACGAGTGCAAACATGAATGGCTACATACACGTTTAACTTAGCATGCTAATAACAGTGCACATAAATCTCAAAGACTGTAGTGTTTGTGTTTATCTCTAAAATCTTAAATGTTAATGACATTGATGCCGAGCGACTCCATGGCCTCCTATTGAGCCAGGGTTTGAAGCGATGCCCTCGAGAACAGTAAATTATGTTGACCATACCATGAATCAACTACAACAAGTCCATTATTGACAGGTGGGCCGTACGGTTTAACCCTCGTGTGTAAATTATGCATGGGGTGTTCAGATTATATCGACTTAATCAATAAATTCAAAACCATGGCCCTGTCATATCTGGATATTATCGCTTGTAGAGGTTTAAAAATAGTTTGATTTGGATTTGAAATGAGGAACATGTTGCTGAGGACATTTAAAGGGATATTTTACTATAAAAGTGTGTCAACATCTCATTCTTAAAGGGATGGTGCACCCAAAAATGCAAATCCTGTCATTCTCATCATGTTGTTCTGAACCTGTATGAGTTTTTGAGTTTTTTGTTGAGCACAAAAGAAGATATTTTGAAGAATGTAGGTCACTAAACAGTTGACGGTAGCCATTGACTTCTATAGTATGGAAAAAATACAATGTAAGTCGATGGCTACTGTAAACCGTCAACTGTTTGTTTACCAACTTTTTTCAAAATATCAAATATATAATATTTTGAGTTCAACACAAGAAAGAAGCTCATACAATAATGATTTAATAATGACAAAATTGGCCTTTTTGGGTGAAATTTTCTCTCTTTAATATCATTTCTGAGCATCTGTGACTGCATTCACTTAGAAGGTGATTCATGTAGGCTGTTAAGAAGCACTACACCTATTTACAATTTAAAGTTATGTCATAAAGCATTGAATAAAGCAATTTACAAACCAGCATATTACCACACAAAATATGAAAATTGGTCATTATGACTAGCTTTAAACGGATTTAACGCTGGACCAACACAATTGAGAAACTATAGAGCTTTATAACAAAACAAGTTCCCCAAGATTCGACACAATTAAAAAAACAAAAACATCTTGGAGCGCTACACTCCACATTAGCATTCGCATTGCACTAGTGCTCTAATTAAAAGTCTGGGGGCTTCCAGGCCAGGTCACTCTGGGTGGGATTTCCATAATTCACAAGTGCTAATGGCTTTATAACTCGTCCCTTGCTGTCCTGTACATATTCTATCGATCCAAGAGTCTGACTAACAACTCCGCAGAGACAATGACTGAAGCTGACAGCCGTAAGTGCTGAAGCCAGTGAAAAATGCAAATGCAAATCTCATGCGTGCAGGAAGTATAAGAACTACAGTGTTTTACCAGAATGGTTGCTACACTCTATGAATGAACTGTAATGCAAAAAGTTTTCCGGATTTTGGATTCAAGCAGCCACAAAAGCTTGTGCGTTGCAGCAGCTTGCGTTTGGATATGCTTAGCATACTTGTACTTGCATTCACATCCTTACAATGAGTTCTGTAAAAGCACACCAATGGAGTTGTAATTTTAAAGCTTTGCCATAGTAATCCGCAGAAGTTTACATACTCTATGCAAAGTGTAAACCTAAAAGTCAGGAGTTGAGAGCTTTGAGAAGTGTTTTTGCGCTGAAGTCACGCTGAACATACTTAAGTCTTTGTTAAATGTATATTGTGAAACCAGAGAACATGGCTTTTAGAAATGAACGGTTCATGTGTTGTGCTGGAGGTTTCGGGGGTCCTTTGCGATCGGTGGGTAGTTGTTGTAAGGGTCTGCTCATGTCTCGGTGTGTGTGTACTGGCTTGATCGGTAGAGATGTCCACAGAATAACTTCTAGGTACACATCAACAACGCAGGAAGCCCTGATGAAAAAAGAAAGAGTGTTTAGGAACACATACAGTCTAAATATATGAAAACATTAGACGTTTAGACTCATTTGTCTGATTTATGAGTATTACACTCTTAAAAATGAAGGTGCTTTGTCATGCCATTTAAGAACATTTTTGTCTAAATGGTTTCATAGAGAACCTAGAAGAACGTTTCTGTTTCACAATAGTAGTAAACTAACAGTACAGTTGCTGTGTATTTTTATGAAAAGCACATAAATATGTAAATGTATTTATATGCTAAGTATAATGTAGTATACTTAGCATTAAATATATTTCTTCACTAGGGTTAGTTTCATCTGGATTTTCTTGTAATTACATTCAAAAGCAGTCTAAATGGTTTGACTAATTTACTGAAAATGTTAAGAAAGCAATTAAAGTTTTCCATTTTAGCTGAATAAAAACCTTTACAATATATATTGTAAGGTCTTACACATATAATCTAAATAACTTATTAACAACAACAAAAAATCTTTTAGACCCCAATTCTCTGATTTAGGTATCTAGGAATATTAATGTCTATAATCGAACAGCAATAGCAGACTAATGACAGACCAGCAGCACTAGTAAAGCCATCTAAACCCTAGACAAGCAAAACCTATAGAACACACATAAAACTGGCAGCAAAACAAAATCATTGCCCTAAAGATGCCAATAGAGGACAACGATGCAGGATAGATCTGTGTCCTGTGTATCTGTAATTAATGAACACTGCAGCTTTTACAGAATTGCTTGTGTAGGCTTAAGAGATGGCGGGACGCGTCTTCAATCACGCGGCACTGAGGTGCTTCATCTCAGCTCAGAGTCACAGGAAATGAGGATCGAGGGGCTGCTAACGGCTCCTCGGGGAAGATCAGAACAGAGCCCTAGAGCGGACAGACGGCCTTTCATAAATGTAAATGACTTTTCTGCCATTTTTGAGCAATTTAATGAAAAATTATTTTCTTTAAAAAAAGTCTTGCTGACCCCAAACTAATGCCTAATATTACAGTTTAATCTTAATGATATATCTATATTATATATTGGCCTTTTAGAAGCTGAAAACAATATCTTTTGATTGTTATGTTTATAATATTTTGTGTACTACATTGTGATTTATAAATATTGTGTACTACACTGTCAAGTGTTTAACAATACTTTTTAAAGCTGCTCACCATGCATAATGATATTACAAAAATATATGTTTTACATAAGTTAATTATATTGTCCATATGTATATATATATATATATTGAACAAAACTAGAACTAGTAAATTGAGATCATTAAAAAAAAGCAAAAAAGCAGCTTTTTTTTTAATTAAAAAAGCAAACAATACAATCACATGCCTCACCCTCCGACTCTCCCTGGACTGTGTCAATGTGTAATTGTCTTCATTGGAAAAAACAGGAAAACCGGCTGGAGGGAAGACATAAAAGATAAACATTAATATGGCAAATACTTAGTATAAATCTTTGTCATTTGTTTATTGATTTTGATTTTGATCACCTTGTGGTCTCCCATGCAGATGTTGGAGCCCAGTGTGTTATAAACAACCCCACTCTCACCCTCCTCCCTCTGCAGACAACAAACAATTAATCAACTGCTAATTCATTTGATCAATCACTTAGATCTGTAATAGCTAAGAAGATATACAGTAATGAATGTCAACTCACCCGGTGGATGATGTCTGATGCGCTGTGGGACATCAGGATGCGATCGCACCATGCCGGGCATCGTGTGTTCATGTACTGTGTAGGTTTAGTGTAGTCTTCACTGTATGGATAACTGAAAACATTCAAACAAGATACACGACATGAAAATTACACTATTTTGGACTGGCAGCTTCAATAAATTATTTAAAGACGTTTGAATTCAGTAATGTGACACACTGCTTCAAAAGTTTGGGTGTTGGTAAGATTTTTACATCTTTCTGAAAGTCTCTTGTTATTTGATGGAAAAATACATTAAAAAAGTTACATATAAATATGATTATTTACAATAACTGTTTTCTATTTAAATATATTGTAAACTATAAATTATTCCTGTGTTGCAAAGCTTAATATTAAGTATCATTACTAGTCTTCAGTGTCACTTGATCCTTCAGAAATCATTCTAAAATGCTGATATTGCTTCTAAAATGCTAATGCTTCATATTTTTGTGGAAACTGTGATACATTTTTTTCAGGATTAGTTAATGTTGTTTAAAATGATACAGTTTTATCTTGTAGAAAGGTCATATCTTTCAGGAGCTGAGAACAATATTATGCTTTGATTTTTATATTTAGAATATTTTGCACTAATGAATATATTGTGCATTGTGGGTGTTTAAGAAGACTTCCTCAAGCTGCTCACCTGGGAGGAAAGTGGATCTCCTCCTCTGTGATGACGTCGTGGAATGCAGAGATCTCCTTATCGTACTTCAGCAGCTGAAAGACAGAACAATACATAAGCACAGACTCTTTTGATTAGACGCTATGTCTCATTTCTTAAAACAAAATTCAGACCTCTTTTCCGTTGTTTTCTCTGAACATGGCCTGGTGCAAGTAAGCAAATAACTTGCTCTCTATATGAAGGAGGACCTAGTGATAGAGTGATTAAAAAAAGGGTACAGAAGACAAAGAGATAGAATAAAACAAGGGTAAAGAAAAAATAAACACAGGAAAGACAAAGAGGTGAAAAGAGAAAGACAGAGGTTAATGCAGGGCATATAAAAACTAGCAAAGAACGGAGAGTAACTCCAACTTTGCTGGCACAAAAATGAAGCACCCGTCTGCAGGAGCGATCTAAATGCAAGCTCGCATGATCTGGACTGGCAAGAAGTCAATATCAACCCTCCAAAAACCATAAATCTGACTGGACAGTGCACTGGATATGTCTGAGCGCACACAAAAAGAAAATATTAATCATCTCCTGGACACAAAGTCGGAGCCTTTAACATTTATGTTTACAAAGTCTTCGTAAAGCAAGTTTGATGATAGATTTGCTGGTGACTGGTGCAAGAACATAATCATAAAACTTTTTAAAAAATAAAAAAAAATAAGGCTGTCAATTTACTGTAATTTACTGTATATTCTATATATATATATATATATATACACATTGGTGAGTGTAAGTCTCTTATACACAACAAGGTATTTATTTGATCAAAAATACAGTAAAGCAGTGCATTATAAGACATGCATTTCCATGTATTTAATCCATGTAATGAACTACTTTGAAAATAAATATTCACCTTGTGGTCATTGTCCTTCTCTTCGAAGATGATTTTTTCTACCTCGTTGCTACTGTTTCTTTTTACCATCTGGATATCAGCCGACATGGAGAGGTTCTGCACACACACAAATACCCATATGCATCTTTATATAATTTATGTGTTATTCGTTCAGTGGTTTGACATATCATGCAGTTTATCAGACAGACCTACCTGTACTAGACTAAGTGTGTCAAGGCGGAAATTGAAATCCCCAAACAGGAAGAAGGGAAGAGGACTGTAGCTGCTATCTGATATCCTGCAAGACAAGAGAAAGAGCAATGGGACCAACAACCTCATTTCACTCAGTGTCTTTTCTGCTGCAAGACAAGACAAGACACAGAATTTGACTGTGATGTATTTCTGTGTGTAGGAGCATCTCCAGCTGGAAATAATGTTGGATAGTGCTCAATTCTAGTAAACTATGAAATTATAACTTAATATTATTTTCTCCACCACTGTGTCTATGGTTTAAAGGAAAAGTTCACTCAAAAGTGAAAATTGGCTTCAAAGTTTATCTGCTCAGACCATATGTCCAGACCACATCTCATCAGATGTAGATGAGTTTGCATTTTCATCAGATCAGATTTGGAGAAATGTAGCATTACATAACTTGCTCACCAGTGGATCCTCTGCAGTGAATGGGTGCCGTCAGAATGAGAGTCCAAACAGCTGATAAAAACACCACAATAATCCACAACCTATGACTATGGCTTGTAAATCCACTATTAATATGTTTTTAACTTCAAACCATTGCTTCAAACCATGTCCTCATTCTATAAATGTTGCTTTCTTCAATGAAAAAAGTTGTCTGAATCAGGTGAGAAATATGAAGCAGATCAAGCATCATTTACAAGACAAAACAGTTAGTTAGTAAAAAATCATGTTGGTGGATTTTGATGTGAGAGGACAACAGAGGATGGACTTTTTCAATGGAGGTAGCATTATTATGAATTATGGACTTGTATTCTGGCCAGAAGTGTCAGTTCAAACTTAATCTTATTCTTAATGATAGGTCTTGTTTCTTATAAACATCCAGTTTTTCACTCCACAAGATGTTAATGATGGACTGGAGTGGTGTGGATTACTTGTGGATTATTGTGAGGTTTTTTATCAGCTGTTTGGACTCTCATTCTGACGGCACCCATTCACTGCAGAGCATCCACAGGTGAGCAAGTGATGTAAGGTCTCAAAATCTGTTCTGATGAAGAAACAAAGTCATCTACATCTTAGATGGCTTGAAGGTGAGTACATTTTCAGCCAATTTTCATTTTTGTTCTGCATTTATGAAATAATTCAGAAGCATAAACCTTTTGATGACGTATCTGAGCGCTTTCTTGCGGTTTGCAGAATACACCGACGGACTAGAGTTGCAGGCTATGAGGTTGGAGGCGTCGTGAAACAGGTGAACATTCACCAGGTCTAAACCCCTGTACACACACACACAGATAACATATTAAATTGGGGGTGGGGGGGGGGGTGTCTATCAATCCTGTCAGTCTCAGTGACTGATGCAGGACATTAGCTGACAGGATGGAGTTCACAGGCTCTCAGACAGTTCACTCAGTCTTCAGCTTCCAGTGCTCCTCTATTGTGCTGCTGCCACATGTCTGCAATTAATGCACTTCTGATGACACTCGATTCCACTAACACACAGCTAACACAACGTGTTTGAGGCCAAAAACACATACATGATAGAAAGGTGAAGTGTGTGTGTGTGCACAAACATACTGGCTGTGAATGAGCCATCGTGTCCTCATGTAACCTTTTCTGGACCACTTGAACTGTAATTAAATGCACACACATATGCCAATGAAAACCAAGGATGCAATCATATAGTTTTAAAGACCAAATATGAGTAACGGTGATTAACTGTATTTTAGTAATAATGTAATTTTCAAGAATAGTACAGAGGAACTTATTTGCTCTGCTACCAGAGTTCGCAAACAAACAAATGCTCTGTGCATTGTACATTTAAGCAATACAAGTGCAAGCAAAATAAACCTTAATAATGTATACAAAAAAAAAGAAGTGTGTGATACCAGAGATTCTGAACTGAATAAAAATTGAGTACAATAGTTTAAAAAGAAAGAAACGGGCACTACACACACACTTACATCAGGCCAAAAGTTCTTAGGGAATTTCTCTTTTTCTATGGTAGCCACTTCTTCCAGCGAGCCCATGTACTTGTTATGGCCTGATACGGCTTTAAACTCCTTCACTACAAGGATGAGGGGTAAACAAACAAGACATATTGTAAGAAAAGCATGCAAATGTAAAATCAATATACTAATGTTAGAGCTGTCGCGTGGCTGTAGGCTGTGAGCGCCGGATCTATGAGACACTGATTTGATAGGGACCAGATTCATTGGTCCGCTGATTTTAATGGCTCTTCTATTAGTCCTCTTCTTGAGAGCTTATTCATGAGATGCTGTGACTAGAACAGATGAAGCCTAGTGAAAAAGCTTATGAGGTTAAATCCTGTTTTATCAGAGACTCTAACCTAATGAGTCAAAGAAGAACATTTATTTGCTTTGTGTTGGATGGAAATTTATCTCTCTGTTAATGGCAGTTAATGTATTGTTTTTCGACATGTGGGATTATGTGTGAACTTCACTGAAATTCATAACTTTATTACAAAAAAATTCAAAAATTAAAAAAAATACAGATTTTGTACAAAACAAATATCTTATAAATATAATTCACATGTTAAATATTGAAACTTTTAATCTGCTTCACAACATAATCTGTGTATATAAATGACCATATCATCAAACAGACATTCGATTTAGCATTTACATACTGTAATATATATTAGTAAATAATTTTGAAAACCAGAACTGTTTTTTAAATTAACCTAAATTTTGAACATTTGAATTCTAATTACTGTAAAGCATCCAACGGTGTTTCTTAGTAGACTGTCATTTTCTGTTACTTATGTTTTCATAAGTATAAATTAAAGGCAGTACTACAGTACTTTAATCATGTATAGATACAGTACTTGACAATTTAGATAAGGTACCATCATTTTTCATGTTAAAATACTGAAATATGTCAAGAAAATATAGGTTTATTTATCCTAATTCTATAAAAAACTGACTAATGACAAATAACTGACAAATATTTTATTCTATATATTTTTAGACTATTTCATGCCTATTTATTTATTTATCTGCCAAATAGCCATGCAATAAGCAGGATGATGCACATTCAGCTAGACATTTTGCCAAATATGGAATGAAAACCATAACACCTTATATTAGTATAAAAGCTTACCACTGAAGTCATATTGTTGGATATTTTTCAGAGACTTGTGGATGAAATACATGCTTCCCAGAGCCTAAAAACAAATAAATCAATCAGTCAAACAGACAAACAAACAATCATGAATGATTTCACGTGATCTTCTGATTGAAGCTTTAATAATGTCCTGATTGGATACTGGCTAATGATCTGACTGCTTAAAGTCATGCACAAGCAGGGGTTAACAGAGATCCCTAATGTCTAAAGAGCTGTTCTGATTTTGAAAGATATTGATGATGTGCACACATCATAATCTTTAAACCCTGACTTTCAAGACACTATTACAGTCAATGATCTTTCTGAACTATCCCATTACAGACTTGCCTATAGTTTTGGTACTCAAAAAACACCCAGATATGCCAATGCGATATACTCACAAACCTCACGCACAAACACACACTTCCCGCGTCTTTTCTGACAGCATGCTGAATGGATTTAATGTACTAGCTGCTTGCTCCAGTGAGCGCACATCAATCCAGTCCCGCAGAGATCAATACGGACAGAAAATTAAAACAATCACACAGGGATTAAACACAGAGCCCTGCTGTTGACCCAACACAAGCCCCATGCATGGCAGAGAAAAATGACCCGCCGTTGAGGGATGTTTTGACATGAAGCACGCCACACCATAAACACACACACACAGCCATGCTTTGTTCCAAATACCCATCCCAGGAGAAATATATGAATCTTGTGAAAGGAATTATGCTTTGTAATATGACAATGCTTTCTAGATGACCAGTCTTGAGAGACTGGATATTACAGCAGGCACATGCACTAGCCAAATGCCATAGCTATGGAGGGACAAGGAATGACTGGGGAGGGAGACTGGGAAATGACTGGATTCTGACTTTTTTTAACAAGAGGTCAAAGTTTGGATGATTAGCATTTTATATTCTAATATAAAATGTCAATGCAGTTCTGTTTTTTGTCAAAAAGTTATATTTCAAATAATTGCTTTTCTTTTAACATTGACAATAATAAGAAATGTTTCTTGAGCAGCAAATCCAAATGATAAGAATGATTTCTGAAGATGATACTGAAGACTGGAGTAATGATGCTGAAAGTTCAGCTTTGCATCAAAAGAATACATTACATTTTATAGTATATTAAAATAAAATGCATTTTTGATCAAATGAAAACAGACTCTTTCAAATGTTAATAAATCTTACTGACCCCAAACTACAGAACTGTAGTATATTTTTTGTTAGCGTATGAGCAAAGACAACTGACTTCAAATTACATACTTCCTGATTTAGATTATAGACATGGGAAAAATTAGTCTCTTTGATAGCCAAAGCAAATTACTGTGATGGCATAAAATGAACTAAAATCTTGCTACAATTTGGCAACTTTTTATAATAAAGGTCCTCAATGCAGTGCATGAACTCACTCACATACTCTAACACA
This sequence comes from Carassius carassius, assembly GCF_963082965.1. Classification (NCBI taxonomy): domain Eukaryota; kingdom Metazoa; phylum Chordata; class Actinopteri; order Cypriniformes; family Cyprinidae; genus Carassius; species Carassius carassius. The sequence continues at coordinate 10,061,796 of NC_081775.1, read as the reverse complement.
AACACACACACATAGTCACTGTCTGTGTTAACACCCACCTTCATTCTCATTTGTCTCACATCATCTGTATTGATTTGTAATTAGTTTTCTGAGGGCTGTGAATCATCGCTTGACTGGGAAGTGTGTGTGTGTGTGTGTGTGTGTGTGTAAATGCAGAGAGTGTCTGGCACACTCATCGTACAAATGGTGTTTAGATAAAAAAAAATCACTTTTAAGTCAACATTTTTTTATTAAATGCTGCACTGGCCTGATTGATGAAGATAGGTGTACAGCTGTGAGTGTGCTGATCTCTATTTTAGTTTATGTATGTGTGTGGGCATGTTGAAACAGGCTCATGTAAAGGGACAAATCTGGTTTGACAAAGTTTTTTTGTGTGTGGCATTTCAACATTTTTACGTACATTTTTTTTTTTGTAACAAAAGTAGGTTTGGCAAAGGGTCCACATACAAAAAAAACAAACAAACAAAAAAAACTCACTGATCCTCCTGCATCAACAAAACAAATATACACTCGCTCACTCACATACGCAGACCTTAAGTTTATTTATCATGTTCAGATGAGAGGGCCTAATCAATAGTTTTAATCTGGAGTTAAACGTATTGACTCGGTCCGCTGCCTGGCCACTCCTGCACATTAACCCAGTCCATCAAGGTACAGACGTAACACATAGTGTACAAACACACACACAGTACCTCTCACCTGGGTGGGCTGGGGGTTAATACCCTGCCAAACACCAGCAACTTCTCTCTTTTTACAGATTTTACTCTGAGTAATGAAAGGGGTGCCACAGGGCTCTGTCTTTGGTCCGTCACTGTTGTTAGACAGCAGCTGACTAAGAATGGACTTACTCAAGAGGTCTTTGTATTTTTGTTTAGAAACGATATATCTAACTTTTAGAAAGTTTTTTGTTGTTGTTTTAGATTTTCTGTTTACAGCTTTAAATTAGATTCTGAATCCTACTTTTCAATATGGTCTTCCACAGACTTTTAGACCCCAGTGTATGTTTTATTTTGCATAACTTAATATTTTATGATCTGTTGTAGCACTTTGACCAGTTAAAATCAGTTAAAGGGTAGCGAAAAAATTATGAGTTTGATTTGTTCACAAATTGGACTGATCCATTGGTCTCACTGATACAATGATCTAATTGCAGCAGCTATAACAGCTCACTGTTGGAACAATTATACATATTTTAAAACAAATTAACTGCAGCCTGTTAAACAGAACTATTTCATGGCTCCAGAAGACTTTAAAAATAGTGCACAACTTGCATGAGTACTGTTATTGTGCTTTCTTTTTTGTTTTTGTTTTTTGACATTGAAAGCCCATGTCCTCATTCATTTAAATTAATAAATAGTTTAAAAAAAAAACTTTAAAAAAAGTTTTATTTAGGTAGATGGCCTATTCTTTAACTTTGAAATTGCACTACAATAACAGGAAGGTGAATGAGGTGAGTACTAGTAGATTTCAAAACGATTGTATAGCACCACCTAGTGGACATTAAAAGCAACCACAGCTCTGGTGGTGCAGGAGTCGACACATTAAGAGATTGCATGACGGTTAGATGTGTTTCATATGAGCTAAATCACTAAGCAACCAAGTGAAATCATCTTGCCAGATACTGAAACAGCCATATCACTCACCGTGAAACTGTCAATAGCCTTGAAATTACTGTCTGCATAAACACAGACTCTGTCGAAGTCAGCCATCTCATATCTGGACTCTATGGTCCTATTAAAAAGGATAAAAATAATATAATTCTTGCATATATATATATATATATATATATATATATATATATATATATATATATATATACAGACATACATATATATAGAAACAATAAACACTGTAATTTGTTAACATTCTGTGTGTTATTCATGTTAATTTCATGTTATACAAACACGGTGATCAGTGGTTTGCTCTTTTAGATACTGACATGGTACAGTACTTTTAATAAGGTTAATAGTTTGTAGTCCAGAATTTGCAATATCTCACAAAAATCTCACCGGAAAAAGTTCTCTGCGTGGCCCATGTTCACCATATATTCCTTTCCACCAACTTCCTGAAAGTGCAGGGCGACGAAGCATGGCTTATGCATGTGCACCGTCTAAGGAGATATGATTTAAATAAGGCAATTCCATTATTTCCAGTGGGTTTATCCAATGTAGCACCTCTAAACTCATTAAAGGATCATATCCTGAGAATCATATAAGTACACCGATTTAAAAAAAAATACATACTGTAATTAGCAGAACTCAAATTCATCACTTTTTAAAATTTCAAATTTTTTGACATCAGAAGAATAAATCAACACATTTCTACATGTACAGTGATGTCAATGATACCTTTTCAGTCTTCAGAAACTTGTCTATAGAAGGAAGCAAGATTACTAACCATTAACTACTAACCATTAGTGTATTGTGAGTAGCTATCTGGTCAACACTGCGTTGTTCATGTCAGTTTCATCTTAACAGTTTGCACCACACACTTAACCCTGAATTTTTTTTATTTATTTTTTTCACAGTTTAACAAAAAGTCTGTTATTTAAAAATGGATCAGCACAAAAATAGGATCTATAAGGAAATCACAAGCACAGAAATCTCAAAGACACAGCACAAAAAGCACAGACATCTTAAAAACACAGCTCAAAAAATTACCCATTTAGAACATTTTGTTATAAAAAAAAGCCTAAAGCTGCAGTGATTATAGTGATATTTCAGATAAATTTGAAAAAAGCCCTTTGTTAACATTGTAGCAATGAAAGTCACATTCAAACCAAGCCGCTTTCAATTGCCCAGAGCAGCAAATTAATGTGAACAACCTGAACATGAGCGTCATCTGGATGTGAAACTCCTAAGTGCATTGATTCCTATAGAAATGACTGGATTTCAACCGCGTTTCAAACACTGAAACAGTAACTAGAGGTGGATATGTGCCTACAATCTACTGTAGAAAACAAAACTCTATCATGTTTTCTATATTGCTTTTAATGTCTTCTATTGATGAAGCAGTTATTTACTGTGTGTGCAGCTTGAGAATAACTCTAAAGATTATTTATATCCGTTTACATCCAATAAAGTATTTAAAAGTGTATCAAACATTTTATTTGAACAAAATTGACAGTGTCATGCCCATTTAGAGCCAGCTGGACTTCAAATACAATTAACTGAGATGGCAATTAAATGTAAAAAAGTCTACAGAGATTGTGTACACATTATATCTTGCAGGAAAATCATCAAATCTGTGATTCACCTTCTGTGTGCTCACAACATGACAACAGCAGATAACATAACATGGTATTATGGTGCACAAAAAGACAGGTTGTATACATGAGACAAACACCTTTAGGTTTACAGTGTCCGTTTAGCAGAGTAAAGTTCACTTTGCAAAGGTGTGTGTGTGTGTTTGTTTGTTTATAGCAGGTTTGAACAGATGGACAGCTCTGACAATATCTGTGTGACCATTAGAACGAATGAAGGACACGTGAAATGCATCAAACTCACCATGAAGAACTCTTGAAGCCAGTCTCCTTCAATATCACCCACCTGAAGACAACAACCAGATTTCCCTGTTAGGCCAGTTTTATAATACTAACAGCATGGTCAGATTAACCCACGCTGTGAGCTTTAAACTGCAGAGCGGATGAGATTTACTGGATAAAGGGTTTCCACCGCACATTTAGTAACTGAGTGCTTTCAACTGTGACATTACAGGCTATCTTGCCACTATAGGTCTGCATCAAACCATTTAAAGGCATCCTGAATATGCCCAATAATAACAAGTGCTTCCATCATGATTACCTCCATCTTAAAAGGATAAAAAGTTCTCTAAACTAGACAGAAATATTGACAGCACACATTATAATAATAGTTATACAGCACACATTGTACACTAGAGGTTTGTTTTGCACTTTGCACATTTAGTTTGTATTTTACAGTTGGAATTTTAATGATGATAAAACAATTAAACAGCTGTATATGTGATATTTATCATGGAGAGTCTAAATGTCATCCATCCATCAGGTAAAAGTAGTTTTATACTAGTGCCAAACTACACAAGAGAGAAAAAAAAAATGATTTACACAGTATAGTGTCAAACATATTACTAAGTATATAAAGTCAACATATGCTGATGACAGACCAGATGTCTAACTTAAATCAGGCTAATGTGTGTTTGAAACCACATATGAAAGAAAAGAATCAACATAAAAAAACCTGAATTAATAATATATGAAAAACTGTGTGCATGTGTGTGGTGGAAAGCTTTGATCAAATGTTTGAAAAACCATTATCTGAAGAAACAGGTTTCAAACACAGTCACATCTGATACATTAGATATTATTAAAAAGTAAAACATAAAATATTGAAGCAGTTTCCACTATGATGAATAAAAAAATCAAGGTACAACAAGGTAATTGTAATTGTAAAAAAACAAGGTAATTGTGACTTTTTAGTTGACTCCCAGTTCTGTCTCTCTCTCTTTTTTCCTCAGAATTTGGCTTTATAATTCTTTAAATCTTGATAAGTTTATATCTTACAATTCTGAGAAGAGAAGTCAGAAAAGGTCAGAATCATGAGATAAAAAGTTGCAATAACTTTTTTTCTTCAGTGGCGAAAACAGACTTCCAAACATAAATCTTCAACATATACCAAAAACAATCGAAATAAAAAATTATTACAGTATCATAAACCATTTTTTTAAGCATATTGCCCTGGCTGAGGTGCTCAAACAAACAGATCAGTGTTTTAACAGAGCCAATCAATGTTTTCTCTCTGTTTCTTGACCAGACTGAGATGAAAACTGGACCAGACGTTCTGCTGATATTCAAAAATGTAATACGAGACTAGTTTGAGGGAGTATCCAGTGAATGGAGCAGTGCTTGTGTTTATTTGCATCTGAAGATCTGTGCCCTGCCGCTGTACAGTAGGTTATGCATTGCCGAAATGCCTGTCATTTGAGTGAGTAGGCAAAATGAATTAAGATTGACCTGAAAAAAACAGCAAGCTTAGATATTTCAGCTATAAGGTGGAGAATGAGAACTAGTTTCTATGATATGTTCTATGATGTGTGATATGTTTTACAGCTATTTCAAGCAGTCCCCTGGGAAAAAGAAGTACATTTTACAATACTTATACTTTATACTTATACTTTAAAATAATATACTGAAGTGTGAACTGAATGCAATTTATTTTCCAGACATGCATTTAAACTTATGTTGTATAATCACCATTGGAATTTATATAAAATGCAGCTAAAATTAGTTAAACTTGCTTTTTATATGTAATTCTATTGTTTTTTAAATATGGTACTGCCGAATACAAATAAACATTTGTGCTAAACTAATGTTTTATTACACATTTATAATAATAAACTTGCAATTTAGTGCATTTAAAATAAATTAACTTAAAATGTTATATTGAATAATATTATTGAATAAGAACTTTACATTACATTAGTCAACAAATTAAAGTAAGTGTACTTCTTTAAAGTATGAGAAAACATTCAAACTTTTTGAAAGCGCACTTAAGTGTGTTAAAACGAATACTAGATTTTTTATTTTACTACACTAAATAAGTGCACATCGAATACTACTTAGCACACTTCTTTTTCACAAGGATTCCAAACGGAATATGGACTTTTTCCACATTTATTTTGGTAAAAATCTATAAAACTCTATAACTTGTGAATTAATTTATAATTTTTTGTTACTGCATTCATTATTGGTAGTTTAACGTATCATAGCCAAATGTTTAATAAATACATAAGAAGCTTTTGCGACTGATAAACGGTCCAATTCTGTGTGAAACTGCAGATTCATTAATAATGCGGAGCATAAATAATGAACACTTTCACTATAACTATTCAAAGGAAAAGTATAGCCTTTAGTAAAATAAAATAAACAGTTTAAAAAAATCAACCACAGAATGACTAAATGTTACACAACATATTCAAAGATATCTATATCCTCTTCCTAAAAACGCTGGTTGCTACAAAACAGACCGGTTTTATCAGTGTCACAGTTGTGTGCCTCTGTGGTCTGCTATAACCACAAGTGTGAAATTTACTTCACTTCTTCTGCAGTAAGGTAAAGGGTAGAACTGTGATAAAGAGCAGAGCACTGCCGGTCTGTCTGCACACAAACTGTAACACTGCTGTACTGCTCTGTTTCTTTTGTCTTTGTGTCTCTTTCATGCTATGAGCACTTAAAAATGCAAACACTGACCACTCCCTTCACAGCCCATCAAGCAAGCGTTGAAACCAGGTCAAGAGAATTCGACTGCACGGCCAGTGACAGAATCCCAGGATCACATTGACTTGTAGTGAATTAGACAGGGCCTAGAATAGAATTGCATCTGATGCAATTTACAGTGTTACTTCGATCTTGTAAAGACCTTTTATGGACTGTCGCTCACATGCCTTTTATCTCTGTGTTCTTGGTTCCAGTGAATTTGAAGGGTGGGGAGGCCAATGGAAACTTCCTTCATCTTATCTCATCTCTCAAGAGGATTTCCCAAATTTGCAATGCATCATTTCCTGCTTCCAGCTCCAGCCCGTGCTAACATTCGACTTAAAATAGCACACAAGAACTAAGTTCATTGACTTGGAATGCTTTTAAATGGCAGGTAAACACTGCAGTATCTTACAGGGGGCACTGTCACAGGGGACAAGATATTTTTAACCAGCTCTGATGAAGCGCTGATAAAGAGCCCATGAGACACGCTTGCACCTGGGCTTTCTGTTATAACTGCATGACTGTACGACTTGATCTAACACGCATGCACTGTCAAAAACACTCGAGGCATTACAAAAACATGTTGACAGAAATCTCTTTGGCCTGAAACACACTTATATAATTACTCTTCTTTTAATTTTTTTTTTGACTTGGGGGTGAATCACCGGGCCTCAGAGGTACACAGAAACCATTAGCACTGGGCTCATTATGCTTTTAGGAAATGCAGGCCAGGACATTTCAACATTTTCTGTGAGATACACCCCAAATGTTATCACCACATTAAACATGATGAATCATAGCTAAACACTCTAAACTCAAGGCTGTTTCAAAGCTTGACAGGTCCTTCTTGTGGATAGGAAAAACAGAACCATTTTTGGAAGTCTGCTACAGCATTTATACTGACCTATTCAAAAAAAGAAGCGAGGAAGGGTTGAAGTCCTTTGGGAAAAGATATTCATCTGTTTACAGTCACAATGGACTGTGACATGTGCTTTTTCTCAGCCAAACATGGCCGGAGGAAACTGGGTACGGGGCCAAATTTCCACTTGTAGCTTCGGTCCTCTATACGCACAATGAAGCTAATGCTCTAACAAATACGACAAAAAAACAACTCTGGAAAATCTGGCCTGAACATGCACAGTAGGAATTAACTCCACAGCAAGATTTTAACTAGATTTTTATTTTCTGAATAAAATGTTAGTGGTCCAAAAAATAAATAAATGAAAAAATAAAAAAGGCTCTAGGGTGTTTCGCTTGCATTCAGACAATGCTTGTGCCCTCCATCAGTGTAAACGTGCATTATTTTTTTGTGTTTTATCATCCGGAAATGCAAACATTTAGAAATGTTGCACAATCCTTTACTCTGTTATCAAGCATGCCTTGAGCACAAGTAGCGGACAACCTACGCAAGTTAAAAAAAACTGATGAACAAACTGAGCTAAATCCAATGTAAAAGTCTCAAACTGTTGTGTTACATACGATTAAAAAAATATCAGTCTACTGTGTATGGTTTTCCCAGTATATCACCGTCACCTGCTGCTAGCAAAATCATTCAAATGTTTTTTCACCAAAATGTTCACTGTCCATTTAAGTTAGTGGGCAGTTTTCATGTTTTAAAGGTATTATGGTTCCCTAAAATTCAACTCATGTAGAAAGTAATTCAACAGAGACTAGTAAAACTAACACTGACTAGTTTCATGAGAATCCAAATTCCAATAGTTAGTTTAGTCTACATATATGGACTCTAATGAAACAAGTCACTAGTACTTAATCATTACTTACACTAGTATAAAAACTACTACATAATAAATAAGGAATGAAACAGAAAAAGATACTAGTAAAAATACAAGTAACATAAAAATTAATAGCTCTAGCAATTTTGAAAAATGTATAAACAGCTTGCCATGAACTTTTAACACACATATATATATATATATATATATATATATATATATATATATATATATATATATATATATATATATATATATATATATATATAAAAAGTTTAGTGATTTGGCTGTGTTTTTGTATTTTTTATAGTAGGCCTATATAGTATACATTTAGTTTTTATTTTTATTTTTTCAGGTTTAGTTTAGTGCATCACAATTCAATTAGTTTTGTTATTTTAGTTAACTCACAATTGAAACTAAATAAATGAACTTTTTTACATATTTTTAGGTAAACCAGTTTTTGTAGGTTTTATAGTAACATTAATCTTCTATTCACAAGCACATGTGTGTATGGACTAACATTCTCTTACTGTCTTATTCTAGACGCCCATAACAAAAACAGTTTTTGATGGTTTTAGCTCCAGTAACTAAAAACCCTGTTGCCAACATTAGGCTACCATTCGCAAGTAGGCTATACTGTATATGTTTTTGTTTTTCTCTTCAGTATAAACTAACATTATCCAGTCTAATTTCAGATGCCCATAACTGCAGGACAGTGTCTAGTAGCACCCTACATAGTGCAGCACCAGCTCAGCGCCACAGGTTCGCGGTAGCGCTTTGAAAAATCTTACAACTGTCTGTCAGTTTCCTGTTTTATTTGAATACACACAGAGTATGTGATAGGTCCTTAGACCTGTGGGGAGGTGCTGTCAGAGAGCACACCGTGACTGGGAGACGAGATCACTCTAGCGTGGGGACTCGGGTGCAAGAAAGGCCCAGTGGAGTGAAGAATCTCTGAAGTGTGTTTGACTGCTGCACGGTTTATCACTATAGAGGCACCGCTCCAGGAGGTCCAGCTCCATCACTGATGAGAGAGAAGCGTCACTGCCGCTCGCGCAGCACGCGTTCTTGCGTTCGAAGACAGCGAGACGCAGCGTAACGGAACGGAGATGCGTTTTAAAAGTTGAACTCCTTTTAACTTTCTACGAAACGCACCACGCTGAAATATCAACGGCGGCGTCAATCTAGCGTGTGTTTGCATTAAAACATTACTAACAGACTAGGCTACTTAATAAAACAGCGCAGAATGACGCAAGAAGGCGTCCCTTATGAACGGCGAAGTAGAATATAACAACGGATGAGTTAGAAAATAATACAGGCTGAAATTTACAGACTGAAATAATTAAACACGCTTGTCGGAGCGGTTTAAAGCGTCCGCTATTCAGGAGCGTGTTTTGGCCTATTCACGTAACGACTGTTTTTAAGAAACACAGGTAGCGTTCAGCAGCAGGTTAACTAACGTAAAACAACCGCGTACGTTACAGTTGCGAAAGAAGCAGTTGTGAAATCACTAAAGCCAGAATAATTCGCTGCGTCGACTCTTTAATTACACTGTGCATTTTGAGCTGGAAAATGCTGAGGGATTTAAACAGAGGAGACTTACATTGTCAAACAGTGATCCGACGTTTGCAGTCACTAGTAGGACGTCCGTGTGCATCTCCATGATAAGAAGCGAGCTGGAGACAAGTCTAATCTGACGAAGGAAATCCCACTAGCAGCTCCTTGGTGGAGGAATAATAAAAGGTTTACAGATAAGATTAGAAAAGTCTAGCTATCTCGCCCTGAAGACAGAGCGCACGAGAGCCCCGCGCGCATCTCCAGTGCTGCTGTCATGAGGAAAGAGCTCCACGGTCTTCAGTTGCTCGCCGGTGAACACGGGGGGATTTCTACTCCTGTCTGCATGGTAATAGGACTAGGTTTCTAAGCTGAATTAAGCCACCGTCGACGCATCTGTAGCCTCGGAGTTCCTGTCGTGCCAGACTGAATCAAACTAGTTGCGCTGTCAATGTTATGTTGCATGCGAAGCTCCGCCCCGCACATGTAGTAGCCTACTGTGAGCTACTGTACGAACGAGCAGCGTCAAAGTTTCCGTGTCACTCACACCACGCAAATGTACCTAGGTGAGCGTGTGTGTGTGAGAGAGAGAGAGTACTACACACACACACAATCACACAGTGAAATGCTTCAACATAGCAATTTAAAAACTTTATTTTTTCTTAATTTTTCAATATAAAGCTATTTATAGTGCCATACAGTTTGAATTATTATTTATTATAATATTCTCTTGTTTCCATGTTTAAAACATTTGTATTTTAGTTGTTTGTGCATCTGAAAAAAATGCATTGGTAATATTAATGTAATGGCAATAAAATACGTTAAAATGGACATTTGAGAGAAAAACTGAGAGCAGGAGCTATTTAGGCATTACTAAGTAATTCATTAAGATACTGTAATTACTTTTATTCCTTGAAAATGTATTGTAATATTCTCTTGAAACTTAACAGAAGAAAACAAACAAAACACCATTCCAGATTTGTATTGTAGTTATTTGTTCATGCATGCAAATGCATTGCCAGAATGTAATGCCAATAATGCACATTTAAAATGAAAAAGAAAATTCAGAGAAGACTAGAGTTATTTTGCTCACAGTGTTGGGTGTTACTTGGCATTACCAAGTAATTCATTAGGCTACTGTTATTACTTTTCCCTTGAAAAGGTATTGTATTTAATATTCTCTTGAAACTTACGGTAGATTGTTTTCAGGTTTAAAACAAAACACTTGTATTTTAGTTATTTGTACATGCATGCAAATGCATAGTCAATATGAATGTAATGATAATAATGCACATTTAAAATGAAAATTTAGAGAAGTTATTTGGCTCACAGTGTTGGGTGTAAGGCATTACCAAGTAATTCATTAGGTTACTTTTCATTTGAAAAGACTATTTAATTGAAACATTCCAAATCTGTAGTTATTTGAGCATCTGTATGCCAATTAATATGACAATGTTGTTGTTGTTGTTAAAAGAGAATGTCTATCTTTGTATTATTTTCCTGGTTAGGTTTTATATAGGATTTAGAAATTAATTGGTAATAAAAATTGGTAAAAGTGTTATTAGTGCATCTAATAACACTAGTGAAGATGTCATTTGCAGCTGGTAATTACTTACTTTTTAGAGTATAACTTACCAAAAACTGTTTGCTCAGTAATGTTAATTTTGATTAACAAATGGGTCAATGTGTGTTCACAAGTCTGAGACCACATTAAAATATGTTTATGGACTTTTGGGATTTTAGGTCTCTAATTCAATGAGTAAATTTGTGGCCTGGATCATTTGAACTCTTTTGTTCAAAAGGGCAGATTTCCACCCATTGAAGCACAAGATGCTCTTTGGATCATTCTCAAATCATTCTGGAAAACATCACTGGGTTCACAAAAACTTGTAAAAAAAATAGACAAACCAAATATTCCTCAGTTCAACTTTTTAGTCAGATTGTTACATTGGTAATCTAAAATGTTATGTATTAATATATTAGCATTATATCATATATTATCACTTATTATTAACACATTTTGGGATGTATGTTATACCGAAACTTAAATGACAATAATATAAAAAAGAATTTCTGGTCAATTACAAAATGTGTAATTGTTAAATATTTTTATATACAGTATTCTATATATTCTATGTATTTTATATACAGTATTTTATTTTAGCCTATCGTGGCATTTAATAAATAATCCAGATGGAAAATTTTTACAAAAACAAAACCAAAAAGGCACAAATAATACATGAATGTAGTTTCGGTTCTGCTTTATATACACAACATTCATATTTTATAATTGTATTGACTTTATGTTATACATTATTATGTCCTCTACAATGAATAAATACAACAAACAAAAATGAATTGCTGGGTCTCAGGTTAGAATTCAATAAGTATTATTGTTTAATAATAATGCCATATACATTATTGATGGTATTTACAGTATCTCATCTAATATTTATTGCATCATGCGATTAAAGAAAAATCCCGCCGGCAAGATTTTGTGAAACTAAAGTAAAAACAAAAACGGATGAAAGAAGTTTGTTGTGCTTCTGTGCTCTCTCAGTGCCAAAGATAAATGAACAGATCAGTTGATAATCTAGTTAGTTTGATAGATGTAGAGCTGGTAAAGGTAAGTTAATTGTTTAAACTGAAGCACATGTGCACATGCTCAGTGTGCTCTGGCAGACACTTAATTGGGTTCAGTTCCTCCAAATCTGATGTAGAACTGATATTCACCAGATCCCAACACAATTGCTGATATTTTTTTTTAAATATCTACAGTAAATTGAATCCTAATTCATGAAAGCAATGAGCATGCAGTTTGCTAGTGAACTCTGTATGCTGTTTTTTGTGTTGTGACCCATCCATCAGCTCTTTGGCTGCAGGCTGAAGTCATTGTATCCCCTCTTGGTCTAAAGGCTGTTACTTAAGAACTGGCACTTTTCAATGAAATGTCACCATGAAGGAAAATCTCTGGTTCTCAGGTCTGACTCCAGCCTGGCCGCGTCACAGGCTGAATAAATGTTTATAATTCATGTTAAGTGAAAGGACTCTGGCAGAACAACTTGTCCCGAAGCCTCAGTTCTTCAGTCATACGTCAATATAGAGTATAATAACCATGTCCAGTTTTCCATTTGTTTTTACAGCATGAGTCAGATATACTGTACCTTGGTGGGCCTCTTTTCTCACATGACCTGGGACATGTGATGCACAGGGTGTAACCTTCAAGAAAAAGTAACGGATAATAGCAACGTAACTGTCATAAAATTGAGACAGTGAATGTTGTGTTGAAGTTCTTTTATTCACATATATGACATATGGTTGTACATATGACTGTATTGCATTGCAACATTTTTAACTAATACAGTATATCAGTCAGTGATGTATGGGTGGATGTGTTGGCAAGGTGCTGTTTCTGAGCGTGGCAGCAGTCAAATCACTGGCGACATTATGACAGATAGACCCCCATCATGTCAAAACATACATCCAAATGCTCCCAAAAGAACCTTTCAGTTAACAGTTCTTAAAAGAACCTTGTTAAGAAATGTTTACTGGATGTTAAAGGTTCTTCATGGAACTATTGATTCCATTTAAGAACCTTTATTTTTAGTGTAGCAAAGACAATGTGTTTCATAGACGCAGTAGCATGGACATCCTCCCGAGAGCCAGCAAAAAGTTTTTTTTTTTTTTTTTTTTTTTTTTAGGATTTTGTAATGTTTTTAATTTTCCAATGACATGAAATGAAAAATCAATCAACAACAATAAAAAAATAATTTATTGCATGTCTTTTGTTGTTGACATCAGGACCTACCTACATTAAAAATTAAGGAAAGAAACAGATGTTTTGCAACTTGCAATACAAAAAAAAGCGCAACTAGATGTAATGTATGCATTTCTATTTTTGACAACTTACAAAATGAATCATGCATTAAAAATAGTTAACAATGTACACATACATTATTTATATTTAATGCAAGGACACTTTAAACGGTTGAAAATTATTAGAAGATTTTTTTAAAGTAGGTTACAAAATATTTCTTTCAAATAAATTCTGTTCTTTTGGAACTTTCTCCTTGGAAATTTTGAGTTTCATCATGTAAGAATGATTTCTGAAGGATCATGAGTCTGAAGACTGGAGTAATGATGCTGAAAATTCAGATTTGATCACAGAATAAAGTTTTTTACTGCACATTTTGAACAACAGTGGAAGTTTTAAAATAAAACTACTGTACTACTGCTCCATTGTTTTGTCTATACAGATGTTTGACCGATAAATATTTCAATGCAATATTTATTTTGCTAAAGTAGATGTTTCTGTGATATCAGACATTTTTTAAAAAACAATGAGAGGAATCTGTCATGGACAGATCCATTTTAAGTCTTCAAGAGAACATGTATAGACTTGACTGAAAATGCATACTATCTATAGATGAACTGCTTGATCCCAGGAGGATACTGAACTGATGATGAACTGTCAGTGAACTGGAATAAGTCCTACATGATTAATGACTCACTCCACATGCTGATCTCTAGTTGAACCCCTTCATAAATCTGAGAACTACATCAGACCTTAAATGAAGGTCTGATCAACTGTATACTGTATGATACATTGTGATCGACGACATGTTTATCCAGCCTCTCTCTCTGTTTCCACAGAGCCATTTATATGCACTCAGTAACTGGTTTAAAACTGTACATTCCCACGTTTTGAGCCCAGCAGCTGAACTGATTCACATGCTGGTGTGTATTCATGCTATTTCAGTTCTAAACCTTAATTATATTCAATCTGTTTATTACAGGCTCACTTGTCTTTAAAGTTGTAATTAGTGAAGTACTGCACTGCTTGTTCCCAGTTCAATTTCAAATCTTAAGCATGTAGATGAAGTCTAATCATATTTAAATACAGACTTTCTTAAATCAAAAACCATTGGGGGAACTCCATCATACAGTACATGCCTCCTTGAGTAGATGACTAGGCTCTGTAAACGATGCTGCTCTGACACTACACTAACGAATAAGAAAAACTTATAATAACCATCCAGGTTGGTGCAAGTTGACTGCACACACCCATTTAAGGGGTTTGAATTAAAGGTTCACTCAAGATTGTTCACCCAAAAATGGAAATGTTGTCATTAATTACTCACCCTTCGGAACACAAATTAAGGTATTTTTGATTAAATCCAAGAGCTTTCTGACCCTGCATTGACAGCAACATAACTAGTGGTCAACCAATATATCGCCAAGGCCGATATATCGGTCGATATTTGTTTTTGGACATTTTTCAAATATCGACATAGGCCGATCATTTTTCTGCTTGGCCGATGTGTTCAAGGCGGGAGTTTTATACTGACGGCATGCCAGACCTTTGTTTTGAATGCGCTGAAAGCAGCAGCGCCTGAGCGCACACAGTGCTCACACTCTCGTTTGTCGTCGTCGTTAATAGTTCTGTCTTAACACGGATAGAAGTCTGTCTAATAATCAGATCGAACGGTTCAACAAAGAAATTAATGTATACAGAAAGTATTATAATGACTGGCATTATATTAGGCCTATTAGTAATAGAAAGGCAAACATTATACTTTCTCGTTTGCCCTCATCATTAAGCAAACATCCATTTATATAATTTAAACAAATCTTTGAATGACTAATAAACATTTCATTTCACAAACCTTGCAAAATCCAGCTGTGAGATCTTGTGAAGTGTGCATTTTTATCCAGCATGATCGCGTGTTCTCTGTGTGACAGTCGGTCTGTGTGAATTGAATGCTTTAAACTCGTGCTGCGTTTTATGCATTTGCCCAGTCATATTCATGTTATATTTTCACTGTGTGCTGTATGTACAATAAGGGTTACCCTGGCTTTATTTGAAAAATATGATTCCCAATGCACACAAACTTCCCAGAATACTGAGTGCCCTGTTGGTTGCAGTGTTTACTTTCTTTTTAATTATATTTGTATAAAATATTTATTTATTTGTGAAAAATACTGTCATCTAAAGTATAAGCATGTTTCTTCTACACATTCATTTTTTTAATCCATTGTCAAATGATTTCAAATTTCTTAAATTGTAATAATAATCATTTAAAAAATCATCGGCTCTATATCAGCTATCGGCCCCCCTGATTTCCAAGATATCGGCATTGGCTGTCAAAAAACACATAACGGTTGACCACTAAACATAAATGAAATGTTCAAGGGCCCAGGATGGTAGTAAGGACATCATTAAAATAGTTTGTGACATCAGTGGTTCAACTGTAATTTTAAGAAGCTACGAGAATACTTTTTGTGCGAAAACAGTGTTATTTTGTTATATAATGTTTGTTTAGTTATTTTTATACTCTTTGCAGACAAAGAAGTATTCTCGTAGCTTCATAAAATTATGGTTGAACCACTGATGTCATATAGTAGTTGCATTGCTGTCTATGGATGGTCAGAAGGCTGTTAGATTCATCAAAAATATCATAATTTGTGTTCTGAAGATGAACGAAGGTCTGACACCATGTCACGCAGACTACACACGACACGCAATAAAAGGTATCTTTTCCATGATCATCTGAATTTTTGTCCTAACTAGTTGCGACAAAGGCACGCAAAATTTCTGTTTTAGAAATGTTTTCATTAAAACAATGTGAACCAACAAGTGTATTCCATAAAGTTGGTATCAGTCACTTAGTATGTACATTTAAAAATAGTAAAAAGGTTTAATATTTATGAATTGGATTATAAACTTATCCATTTCATTGTGCTTCTGGAGAGAGCCCGCCCACGCCCGCTTCTGATTGGCTGTGATATTTTGATTGGATTGATTCTGTGATATTGTCACGTGTCGGTGTGGACACCCAAATTGCTTGTCGCTGGAATCTTGTTGAGTCGCGTGTACTTAGGAAACAGTGTTATGGGTTTGGAACGACATGAGTGTGAACTATCCCTTTAAGAATTACACAGCTTGAGTGTTATTGCAAATTAGATCTCATCCGATCCAAACTAACCTTACATGTGAAGTGCAAAAGCTAACATTGTTCTTGTTTGTAAGTGGTTGTAACCAAACATAGCCTTGAAATGAAAGACCCTTGGTACACATGGGCTACATCTGTAATCGCATACATTCTTTACTATATAGTAGGTGAAAAACAGTTTGAGTAGAACATCACAGTATTCACAAAACAGTAGGCAAAAAGAATCCAGATAATGCCATTATGAACAGCAAGGCAACTGACGTACAAATGACAATGACAACAAGACATACAGTACAGACCAAAAGTTTGGAAACATTACTATTTTTAATGTTTTTGAAAGAAGTTTCTTCTGCTCATCAAGCCTGCATTTATTTGATCAAAAATACAGAAAAAACTGTAATATTGTGAAATATTATTACAACTTAAAATAATAGTTTTCTGTTTGAATATACTTAAAAAAAATAATTTATTCCTGTGATGCAAAGCTGAATTTTCAGCATCATTACTCGAGCCTTCAGTGTCACATGTAACATCCAGTCTATCACATGATCATTTAGAAATCCTTCTAATATTCTGATTTATTATGAGTGTTGGAAACAGTTCTGCTGTCTAATATATTTGATGAATAAAAGGTTAAAAAGAACTGCATTTATTCAAAATAAAAAATAAAATTCTAATAATATATATTCTAATAATATATTTTCTTTACTATCACTTTTTATCAATTTAACACATCCGTGCTGAATAAAAGTATTGATTTTATTTTAAAAAAAAGAAAGAAAGAAAAAATACTGACCCCAAATTACTGACCAGTAGTGTATATTGTTATTACAAAATATTTATATTTTAAAAACATAGCTTCTTCTTTTTTTTTTTTACTTTTTATTCATCAAAGTATCCTAAAAAAGTATCACATGTTCTGAAAAAATATTAAGCAGCAGAACTGTTTCCAACTTTGATCATATTAGAATGATTTCTAAAGGATCATGTGATAATGATCCTAAAAATTCAGCTTTGCATCAAAGAAATAAATGATAATTTAAAGTATAATAAATTTAAAAACAATTATTTTAAATTGTAATAATATATCACAATATCACATTTTTTCTGTATTTTTGATCAAATAAATGCAGGCTTGATGAGCAAGAAGAAACTTCTTTCAAAAACATTAAAAACAGTAATGTTTCCAAACTTTTGGTCTGTACTGTATGTAGTGCATCTGGATTTCCTTCATACGACACACATTCATACTATAAAACAATGTAACACATTTTAGCAGTTACAAATGAATTACTTATGCAAAAGAAGCGCCTATTCAGCGAGTATGTGATTTCAGACACAGTATTCTGTTTACCGAGCATGTGAAAATACAATGTTTTGATTCTGCTGCATTATGAGCCCTTTAGTGTTTTAGTTTTAGAGCTAGATAGTTGCATACATATGCATTTTTTAGTTTGAGGTCTGTCATCCAGTTTAAGAGTAATGGCTCTGTGTAAAAATTCAGAGCAATAAACATTTTCATTTGAATGAATGGCAACCATAAGCATGTCATCAATGCAATTTACATTTTATATGTAAAACATGGCACCTACTATCAGAGAGTGAATTTTAATGCTCATCCAGCCTGTTTGCATTGGTCTGAAGAGACAAAATCATCAGACAACTTATTTAATCGTATCATATTATCTTTGACCTCAAAATGAGCCCAGAACTCATAACTGTGCTGTATGCAGTTTTTTGAAAATGAGAATTTCAGAGTTTGTTGTGATTGATTTTTAGTTTTAAACAATAACAAAATGTAACTGATACGTTGAAAAAAAATGTGTTATTGTTTTACAAGTTTTAGGTTGGTTAATCGATATAAAAAAAATAATAATCCTAGGAAACACTGGTTGCATATATACAGTACATGCTGCATAGTGTTGTTTGAACACAAGTAATGGTTGTAATTTGACTGTGTACAGTACCTGAGCAACACTTTACAGAGTTTTCAATTGGCCATCACTTGACCAATGTCATTAAGACTCGTATGATTTGACTCCCGGATGGAAATGGACAAATAACCTAATATCTAACAAATTCTTCTCAAACCCTTCACACAGGTTTGATTGTTTATCCAGAGGTATTTAGAAAAATGTATGCAGATTATTAATCTGCAAAGGTCAGGATAAACTTGATGTCCTCAAAATAAACTGCAAGATTTTCATGCATATTTCTGCTGTTTTCTCCTGTTAAAATCCAGGATTAAAGTGGTTCACGCAGCAGAAGTATAGCAGACAGATGGAAATGCTTTCGGACACCTACATGCAGCCTGATGAGGCGTTTCCGTCAAACATACATGGCCATCAAATTTAATAGTTTGCTGCGTCCTAATGACACGTTAAGAGCAAATGATAATAAAAGAAAAAGAAACCATAACGAATTAAAAAAACAGAAAGGAACCATTAAACTGCTTGTGACTCCTCAAGGGTAACTTGGCCACTACAGACCGAATCACGCTACATTGACTTCGGTCAACGCATCAAAACATGTCTCATGGCGTTTTGATCACGATCTGACCAAACACTGGACATGCTCTGGTCCTTTCAAAAAGATGAACAATTAAACAAGGACAGTTCTTGCTACGTGATGTGAAACAAAATCATAACGTGGTTGTCCATGTGTCAGAAGCGTCTCTTGGCCTCCATCCAGGTCCTCACCTGATTCAATCTTCCTCTTCTCAAGAACGACTGCGGTCCTCTTGCGTTCCAACCAAAATCTTGCTATAGAGTTTTTGTTGCTCCTCTTTGAAAGTGTCTTTCACTTTTCCTCGTTTCAACCCACCATCCCTGAAAAAAAAAACACAAATCCATTTTCTTTTACCAAACGAAAAGCCATTTACCTACAGAGAAAAGCAGCTTTGATATGCCTACGCTGGTTTACTGGTCTCCCAGTCTGGTCAAAACCATGTGGGCTGGTTTTAGAGGGATTTTGGGTAGATCAGCTAAAACCTTTTAAGACATTTTCTGGTTGTTTTCTGGTACAGTTGTCACTTATCTCTCAATCTACAGCTTATATTAGTGTTTTTATTACTTTTCACTGGCCTCAACATTAATATTTACACTGTAAAAAAAAAAAGAAAAAAGACCATAATTTTAATGGCAAAAGACTTGAAAATTGATATGGTAAAAAACCTGTTAACTGGTTAACATTAAATTCTCATACTCTACACATTGAAAAACTGTCTTATGGCATATTTCACAGCATTTTACTGTAACAGCATTAAGATGCTATAATGCTATATAGCTATATACTGTAGCAATGCTATAAAAAAAACAAATTCCCTCTTTATGTTTTTTCAACTGAAATGACTGTTTTTAGTATACATTAGGGTTCATCTAATCTTGTAAAAGTAATGTTATGTGTGTTACCATACTGGTGTTTTGTATTTGTATGAATGACACTGTGCATCTTCTATATTTTAATTCACTCACCTAAATGATTATTAGGAACACCATACTAATATTGTGTTTGACCCCCTTTCGCCTTAATTCTGCCTTAACTGCCTTAATTCTACATGGCATTGATTCAACAAGGTGCTGAAAGCATTTTTTAGAAATTTTGGCCCATATTGAGAGGATAGCATCTTGCAGTTGATGGAGATTTGTGGGATGCACATCCAGGGCACGAAGCTCCCGTTCCACCACATCCCAAAGATGCTCTATTGGGTTGAGATCTGGTGAATGTGGGGGCCATTTTAGTACATTGAACTCATTGTCAAGTTCAAGAAACCAATTTGAAATGATTCAAGCTTTGTGACATGGTGCATTATCCTGCTGGAAGTAGCCATCAGAGGATGGGTAAATGGTGGTCATAAAGGGATGGACATGGTCAGAAGCAGTGCTCAAGTAGGCCGTGGCTTTTAAACGATGCCCAATTGGCACTAAGGGGCCTAAAGTGTGCCAAGAAAACATCCCCCACACCGTTACACCTCCACCACCAGCCTGCACAGTGGTAACAAGGCATGATGGATCCATGTTCTCATTCTGTTTACGCCAAATTCTGACTCTACCATCTGAATGTCTCAACAGAAATCGAGCTCAAAATTGCTTAAATCACCTTTCTTTCCCTTTCTGACATTCAGTTTGGAGTTCAGGAGATTGTCTTGACCAGGACCACACAAGTTTAATTCCTCTCATAATATTTAGATGTATAAATATCTAAACATGCAATCTGGCAAAAAAAAAATTAAAAATGGTTTATTTTCTTTTTTTATTAACACTTGAATGTGGGTGAGTTTCATGAAAAACAAAAAGCTGAAAATTATGTTTAAAAAAAAAAAGGCTATGTCCGGATCAGATTCAGAATGATGATCAAAACATAGATGGAATAGATCGCTTCCATCAACACATCCAAAGCTTGCACGGTCCTAAACCACTTCCTGGATCATTCATTTCATTCGGTATTGTTTTTCGGTATTGTTTGTCAGTTTTGATATATATGCTGTTTAACGTTTCATGATCTTGTTATTTTACATATGCATCTGCTTACAAATGCTTTTCAGTGCTTCTTCGCCTTGTTTTAATCCAGACATTCAGTAGTCTTTCAGAAGGTGTGAAATAATACCTCCTACTGAAAGCCAGAAAATTTTGTCAATGGCAGGGAAAGAGTTAACATATAATCATCATATAAAATTGGTGTTTGTTGTTGTTGTTTTTTTAGTGTAAATGTAAATTCAGTATGTAAATCCTAAAATGTTGCTTCAATATTTTTCAAGGAAAAGCTCCGGCAACCATAGCTGCCTTTTTTTTAACGTAAATTTTACAGATCCTTTTTTTTTAATACAATAGTACAAGCACAGCCGCTGAGTCCGATATGACAGCTGACTTACCACAGCAGGTCCACCAGACCTCCCTGTCTGGCAATGGCTGCCTTTACTCTGTTAGCAAACTGAACTGCATCCTCACCTTCCTGCGAGGAGACAAAACAGACCTTAACAAAAGACCTTGACCTTTGGTTTTAAAATTTATTAGGTGTCTAAAATAAATTTTTATACTTATTTTCAGCATTTTCAGTTGAACAGCATGTTCATTTATAATTGAAGAAACAGCTATTATTTTTCTGAAATAGTAAAACAAACTAAAAATACATAAAGGAAGGACTTCCAACATTATTCCAGTGATTTTCCAGAGAACTTCTGTAACATTCAAGGTGGGGCGGATCACACCAGCACAATGATTTACCTATGGTTACCATTTCGGGGTTTTTTCGAGATGGGAGCCTTTTACATGCCTTAAAAAACAATGGTCTATTTGTTTATTTGCATGCCCACATGCAAACACAGATGTCCATTTCCAATCAGTGGTGGGTGGACAAAACTCTCAAACCCACACGAGCTCATTTGTGCTTTATTTGTGTATTAAATGCATCAATGCAAAAATGGGAAGGGCAGTGCAACTCATTCATAGCACAGATTTTACTGCATTCACAGAGGATGCATGTGTGTGAGCCTTACCTGACGGCTCATCGGAGGCAGATACCACACGCTGCAGACGATGGCCCAGCTACTCATCATCCTGAGCAGATAATTCACCATCCCAAACTTACTGCTGTTCCAGAAGGCATCCCCAAACCGAGGGTCATACTAGAAAAACATGAAGAGATGCAAATTAAATGCAATGCAACCATCACCACAATGCTGACAATTTTTTTAATATAATTATAATAATATCTTTTACAATTTAACATCCCAGGGAATCTTCTTTTAAGGCGGTTTAGATGTTACTGCTAACAAATGCTGATTAGGACATCCAAATCATCTGCCCTTCATCATTTTTCTTACCATGAATTAAAAGCTGATAAAGAAAGAGATGTCCTTAAACCTTTGAAAGCAGCTTTAGAGCTCAGAACAAGAGTGAAACCATACAGCCTACCAGCTTCAGTGTTAAAGGGGTCATAACTGAGAAACCAAAATTCCCTTGCTATTTTGATATAAAATAATAATCCAGCACTCCCTCGCTATTTTTGATATAAGAGGTCATTTTACCATAAAAAAAATCATGTAAGTTTCAAAACTCAAAACTTTCCCATAAGACTAAAAACAGCTTATATTTAAAGCAGTCTGTCAAAACAACAGCTTGTGGGATGTGACACTCAATGATGTATTAATGTGGATAAACACTGCCTCTGCAGAAGATCAATGCCCTGGATTTCAGCCCGGGCCTGACGGGCCCTGACTTTTTCACGCCCCTAGGGCCAGGCTTCGGGCCAATTTTCACGTCA
Source organism: Carassius carassius (assembly GCF_963082965.1). Lineage (NCBI taxonomy): Eukaryota > Metazoa > Chordata > Actinopteri > Cypriniformes > Cyprinidae > Carassius > Carassius carassius. Next base: position 10,039,060 of record NC_081775.1, on the reverse strand, counting down.
TAGTTTAGACGCGGACCAGGCCTCAGGCCTGTTATAGGCTTCTCTGTATTTTATATATTAGACATCCATCAATTAGTGATGAAAAAAAATTGCCACACTGGGGGAAACAACACGAGACCTGAGTCTTCTGTGTTGCAAGGATGAAGTTGCTGATCCTGACTCGCATCTCATCGGTTAGAGAGAAGTGCATCTTTATTTTTACTGAAGATCCAGACTACTTCAATAAGTTCACTTCAATTTATCCCTGGATTTGTTTACAAACAATTTGATGCAGGATTTTCAGAAAGATTGAAACTAAAAGACGATGCTGTGCTGACTATATTGGACCCGACAGTAATGTCACAACACACAAGTGTAAGTAACTTTAAACAAGCTTGTAATTGGGCATTATACACAATAAATGTTCTACGTTAAATCTCAAGGTTTTATTTGGTTAGCAAATGGAAAAATAAAGCAGACCGTGCCATTTACAGTAACTTACACATACATACACTCGATTTGTGCCTGTGCTGATCGTGTTTATATTATTTTACATGTTAATGTTGAGAAAAACAATAAAATCCACATGCTCAGGTGAAGGTTTGTTCCTCAGTCTAATAACAATAAGAATGTGCGCCGACAAAGATAACAGTGTGCAAACAGTTTCTTTGTGTTAAACCACTCTCCCTTTAGGAAACTTAAAGGAAGCATATGTCTCAAGATCATGCCACTATCGTAAGTAATGCAAGGCAGTAATCAAATATAAACAACTTGTTAACACGCTCCACAGTGCCACCCAATGCATTTAGAGTTTTTACTTTTTGAATAATAATTACAGATAGAATATTTGAATGTTCGACTATTTGTGTACACCTCTAATCCATCTTTGAGGAATGTCTATCAAACATACACAACTTTCACAATCATATCAGTAGGGCGTTTACTTCCAAATCTACAATCCTCCACGTCTATTCAAACAAGAGCGTTTTGATGGGGGGGGTAAAAACAGGACAGAAAATAGCCTACTCCTAAATTATGTAAAAATCTTTTTTAAGCATGTTGCTATGCTGTTCTGGAATATCTAGATACTTGCTTACTGGACAAAGTCAAAAGAGTCCACCCCCAAGTCCCACGAGATGGCTCAGGTCTCTCCATCTAAGGGATTTTTTTGTTTTCAACTGTTATATCATCCACCAGTATCCACCAAAAATCTGAGACCACATTAAAAATCTGGGATTTTTCTCTCTCATTTAAACTTTTACTAAACATTTTAGTATCTTGAATATTGAATATCTTGAATATTTCTTCATTATTTTAAGATTTTGTGTAAAGGTTTATGCAATATTTTTAGGTCATATCCAATAAACAGATCCAACATAATCATCAGGACTGACACAAAAGCTAATTCAGCTTGAAAGCTTCAAAAGAGGGCAAACACATACTAAGACAATTATTCATGGTCATTTTTTAACTCATATGATTATGCTGATAATGCAATTTCATGAAAAAAGCAGTATTTCCATTAGTGGTCTCAGACATTACTTATGCTCATAGCATGAGCATTACAAGCCAAGTTGTGCACCAATATTTCATACTTATGTTCAAGGTTTGTTCACATCCCTTACCCAGAGTATTCATTAGAGAAGTGAGATTTCTGACCTTTATGGCGACGGGGTACACAGTTGAGCCAATTTCAAAGCTTCCTTTCTTGAACATCATGACAGATGTATTATTAATGCAGGTACCTGAAGACAAACCATATAATACACACATGAAACAAACATAATATGGCATTAAAAATCAGTTCACAACACCTGTTCCATGTTAGTTACAATAACTTTATATACCGTACATATAGAAATTAATGGAGAGACTGTAAAAGGTCAAACCAAGCAAGCTTTTCAATTACATTAAAAAAAGTTATTAATTTAAAAATAAATAAATTTTCACACCTTCCACAAATATATTAAGCAGCACAACTGCTCTCGAAATTGATAGTAAAAAAGGATCTGAAGACAAGACACTAAAGATTAGAGTACTGGCTGCTGATATAAAAAAACTGTTATTGTAAATTGTAAGTATATTTCACAGCATTACTGATTTTACTGTGCAGCCTTGATGTACATAAGAGAATTCTTTAAAAAAAAAACATTAAAAATCTTACTGGCCCCAAACATTTTAATGGTAGTGGATGAAATAAAGGATATGAAGGAGGTCTCCTCTAGTCTCCCTTACATATGAATAATAATTTCTGAGTATGAGTTCAGCCCACCTTCAGGGAATATGAGGATGGGCAGTTTGCTTTTGTCTTTTACGTGATCACTCAATCTGAAATAAAATTCATTTAATTAATGACAATAATACATATGAGTGTCATTAAAAAAATACACAATTCAGCGAGATATTTGAACTAATAATGTTACGAGCAATATTTTTAGAGGAATCCAGCACTTCAGTTCAAAAGCCACAGAAATAAGATAAGCTGTGATGTTGCCTCACCTTTTAGCCACTAGATGTCGATCTTTGACTTCTGAGCGCTCGAACCAAATGTGTGGACAAGCTTTGACCATAGACTTCTGAATGAGCCCCATCAGGCCCCCATGGATCTGACCCACCTATAACACACACATGTAATTAAACCTTTCAGAGCTTCTTTCTCACACAGACCAACTACAGTTCCAGTCGAGAAACAGACACACACACACACACACACACTTACCATTGCATAGCATCCGTCACTGGCCAGTATAATGGTGTCAATGGGTGACGTGTGGTTGGCGACACAGATGCCTCCATTCTTGGGTTTATTTTCACTGTCCCAGACAAAGACACAGAGAGAAGACTGTGAGCAGAGTGCGTTAACAGTGGAAAGAGAAGCAGAGCAATGTGAGCTTGTGCTAAAACAGGCCAAATCTAATGAAAGAGTTTGCGCTGACATCCTACAGTTTAGTAGTGTCTTCTTCAAGCTATTTTGTTGTCACAAAACATAGACTGTCCCTGTGAAAGGAACCAGTTTGACTGGTCAAGGGAGAGGTCCTGAGAGAAAGACTTTTCTTCTTTTCTTTAGATAGAGAGAGAATGCACAAGAGGACAGTGACCTGAACTACATGACAACATTAAGCCGACGCAGGAATGATAAGCACAAATTAAGATATTTCTGATGAATTCCTAGAGCTTTGTGTGATTGTGAGCATCTGATTGTGATTGTATATGCTTGTGATTGTACATGTACAAACCCGATTCCAAAAAAGTTGGGACACTGTACAAATTGTGAGCAAAAAAGGAATGGAATAATTTGGAAAAGTTGATTTATTTCACTAATTCCATTCAAAAAGTGAAACTTGTAGATTATATTAACTCATTACACACAGACTGATATATTTCAAATGATTATTTCTTTTAATTTTGATGACTATAACTGACAACTGAGGAAAATGCCAAATTCAGTATCTCAGAAAATTAGAATAATGTGAAAAGGTTCAATATTGAAGACACCTGGTGCCACACTCTAATCAGCTAATTATCTCAAAACACCTGCAAAGACCTTTAAATGGTCTCTCAGTCTAGTTCTGTAGGATAGACAATCATGGGGAAGACTGCTGACTTGATAGTTGTCCAAAAGACGACCATTGACACCTTGCCACAAAGAGGGCAAGACACAAAAGGTCATTGCAAAAGAGGCTGGCTGTTCACAGAGCTCTGTGTGCAAGCACGAAGAGAGGCGAAGGGAAGGAAATGATGTGGTAGAAAAAAGTGTACAAGCAATCGGGTTTGTATGTGAATGTTTGATTGTGAGAGTATTTGTGTGCATGAAAGTGATTGAGAGCATGTGATTTTGAATGCGAGAGTTTGATTGTGATTATTTTAATTGAGCATTTATGTCTGTGACTGTGGATGAATGTGGATGCTAATGTGAGTGTGAGCATCTGATTGTGAAAGCTTTTGTGTGATTGTGAATGAGCGATTTTAGTTTGCACAATGACCCAAAATGCCAAGGCTTCAGATTAGAGGTCTTCACAGTGCACCCGAGACCCGTCGACCCTGGACCCGACCCGGGACCTGTACGGGTTCGGGTCTATATTTTAAATCATCAGCCGGGTCCGGGTCGGGTCCGATTCTATTACCTCGGGTCCCGGGTCTGTTTAACATTGTGTGTAATACCCGTGCGATCGGAATCATCGGACTCGGAGAACACCCGGCAGTGATCAAATACTGCTTGTGTTTTTTGTAACTTGCAACTTGTACAATTAGGAAAAGAAAAGAGTGAGCCAAAAAAAGTGATCTCTCTCTCTCTCTCTCTCTCTCTCTCTCTGCTTTTAGAAGCAGAGCGCGCAGACTCAGAGTTAATACAAGTGCACGCACGGTATTAATGCTTAAAGACTTGACACACTCATATTTAATATATTTCAAGCAACACAATCTGAGGTGAATTTTCACATTAATGATTTCTATGACGCTCAAATTGCATTAAAGCATTTTAGGTTGATACAGCTAGCACGCATGTGCAGTCTCCAGCGCATTTCATGTTTCTATGGCTACCAGTGAGGGACACTTCGACCACCAAACCGCGTTTTACATTTTCTCCCATTTTTATAATATTATAAATGAACCGTTTAATCTTAAAGTTTTAGTGGTCAGATTCAGACTCGATGCAGAGCAGAGAGCACAGAGATCAGATGATAGCAAATAAATAACGTCAGCAGCCATGGCATTGCACGAGCGATCGTTATTATAGTTCAAAAGGGTAAACAGTTTAAGTTATTATGCGAGTTAACTCGAGTCAGAATGTACATGTGCACAGTAGCATTTGTCATCCATCACCGTGACATCAAGTGGATTTTTAAGCTGAAATAATGAGTGGATTCAGCTTGGACTTGGAATAACGAGAGGGATAACATGGATAACTTTCTTGTCGGAGGATTGTAATGCATCACAGGCAGTCAGGTACAAGGAGGAGAGACTACGGCTCTTTAAATTAGGTAAGACAAAAAGCTGTATTTTTCGCAATAGGTTTATTGACTTGTAATAGTAATTTAAGGTGGAATATGTGAACGTCGGGTCCAGTCGGGTCTGTGTCTTCCCGGCGGGTTCGGGTCCAGATTTTAAATAATATACGGGTCCGGGTCGGGTCCGGGTCGGGTCCTGGTAGGCATTTCTCGGATCTACACGGGTCCGGGTCCAGCTTTTGAAATATTAGACGGGTCCGGGTCGGTTCGGTGTAGTACATTACGGGTCTCTTTCGGGTTCGGGCACGAATTTTTGGACCCGTGAAGACCTCTACTTCAGATGTCTGGAAATTTCCAGTAAGCTGTGACACTTCTTACCTGTGATGGTATGTGATGATAGCAGTCAGTCCTCTCACACAGATACGGTAACACATCAGGTGCACTTTCCCACTGAGAAAATTTTTCACCCTGCAAACACACACAGCAACATGTTAACATCCATTAATGGCTTCACAGATATGTTGGTTCAGCACTACTTTAAAAAAGCAAAACAAAAGACAAACACACACACACACACACACACACACATATATATATATCAGAATCAGAATCAGAATGAGCTATATATACATACATACATACATACACATATACATATATATATATATATATATATATATCTCACAGGAATAAATTATAATTTAAAGTATAATAAATTTAAAAACAATTATTTTAAGTTGTAATAATATATCACAATATTACTGTTTTTTTCTGTATTTTTGATCAAATAAATGCAGGCTTGATGAGCAGAAGAAACTTCTTTCAAAAACATTAAAAATAGTAATGTTTCCAAACTTTTGGTCTGTATATATATATATATATATATATATATATATATATATATATATATATACACACATACATATATATATATATATATATTTTTTTTTTTTTTTTTTTTAACCACGTTTCTTACCTCCCATTGGGCAGAAAACCAATCATGGTGGTGAAGACGACCAATAGGCTCACTCCTGTGATTGCTAATGTTAACCTGATAAACGAAAAGCAAGGCATGTCAGCTCAAACACTGGAACAATCTTTACAAAATGTACACTTTAAAACTATTTTTAATTTAAAAGTGCACAGTAAGTTTTGTATGCATTTTTCTGGATTTGTGAAACATATGACCTACCCTGTATAGAATATTCAGAGTATTCATCTCATATGAACGTTCATCAATTAATATTTCATCATTCTATTTCAAATTATTTTTGTATTTTTTATCTTTTTTAGTCAGCTATAAATGACTAAACGCACCTTTAATATAATTTTTACTTTTGAGCCTTTGACTGGAGATACAAAGATAGAACAGGATATTAATGAAATGAAATAGAGAGACTGTAATATGTCACAGGCCAAATATAAACCTACATTGCTATATGATCACCACAGCTCCAAGAGCACGCGCTCCCCACCGCACCACAGCTCTGACCCAATGTAGGCTGCTGAAAAATGTAAGCAATGACACTGGGCATTTAGGTTTCTGTCCATGATTCAATTAATCCCACAATACCCAGGTGAGAACATCTGATTAAACAGAGCTCAGCTATCTCATCTTAAATGTGCACAGGGGATGGTGAGGAGTTTCTATTAAAGAATGTGGGTTAAGGCCACGGCCCTGACTGACATTAATCCTACACAAGCTCCATATGGCCCTGAGGGGGTGTCAGAATTAGCCTGTATTTTAAGACGCTATATTCAGACTGTGCCCGAACAGAGCAAGTGTCTCAGGGTGGACCAGTGAGAATGATGTCAAATTATAATGTCAGCCAATCAAAAACAATAACACTCTAATTAGCACTTGAATGTTACAAGAGCTGATTTTTTTTTGCTCTGTCATATGACATACAGGGGTCACCGTAAGTATTATAAGGGGTGAGTATTTAATCTACAAATGTACCCAACAATGAACAATGTACTGTATCTATGCTGGATAGTTTTATAACAGACATGTAAATGAGAGCAACAGCAGTTATCTCCTCTCTTATGCTCCTTTCTTCATGAAGCAACGGTTTCTAATTTGAATACTATGTCCCCAATAAAAAAACAAATACCCAGAAGGTTATACCGCAATTTGTGACCCCAGACCATAAAACCAGTCATAACTAGCATGGGTAAATTTGTAGCAATAGCCAACAATACATTTTATGGGTCAAAATTATCAGTCAATACTACAATAATAATACAATATAATAAAGATCATGTTCCATTGAGATTATTAGTAAGTTTGCTACCATAAATATAACAGAACATCATTTTTGATTAGTAAAATGCATTGCTAAAAACTTCATTTGGACAACTTTAAAGGTGATTTTCTCAGTATCTTGATTTTGTTTTTTTGTTTTTTTCCACCCTCAGATTCCAGATTTTCTAATAGTTGTATCTCTGCCAAATATTGTCCTATCCTAACAAACCATACATCAATTTGTTACATTTGTTACATATCATTGTGTTACTTTGTATGCCAAGGTCCTTCAATGTACCTTGGCATACTTCAGTTCACCACCACTACTCATTGTGTCCCAAACTGCCATTCGGCGGTGAAGCCACTGGAAGTGTTTAAGTGGCCATCTTACTCTCTTGACAGCCAAAACACTGACCTAAAATCACCCGATTTGAAGTGTATCGGTCACACGGGATCAGTTTTTATGTTATGTGTATGTAAATTAATTGCTACTTCAGATGTTATCTACAATGTTTGTCTGTTCGGGCAGGATAAGGGATATATATTGAAATCATTTAGGTGTGTGCGTCTCTGCCAACACAGGTAACATCCAACACAAAATATATTTCTTTATGTACGTAATTACGAAATAAATATTAAACATGAACATATATCTGTTATTAGTATCAGAAATTGATTTGAATATACAATAGATATTACAATACAAGCGTCTGTTACTATATTGCTCTATTTTGTATTGAAATCAAAAGCTTACCATGCATCATCCTGGAAATAACTCTTCAGGTCTTTAAAGGGATACTCCACCCCAAAATATATATTTTTTTGTCATTATTCACTTTACCCCCATGTCGTTCCAAACCAGTAAAAGCTCCGTTCATCTTCAGAGCACAATTTAACATACTTTGGATGAGAACCGGGAGGCTTGTGACTGTCCTATAGACTGCCAAGTAAATAACAGTGTCAAGGTCCAGAAAAGTATGAAAGACGTCGTCAGAATAATCCATCTGCCATCAGTGATTCAACTGTAAAATTATGAAGCAAAGAGAATACTATTTGTATGCGAATAAAACAAAAATAATTACTTTATTCATAAATGTGTTCCTTCTATGTCTGTCCGCATCACTGTATCATCATTTTGGACTATTCTGATGATGCCTTTCATACTTTCCTGGACCTTGGCAGTGTAAGTTACTTGGCAGTCAATGGGAGTCATGAGCCTCCCGGTTTTCATCCAAAATATCTTAAATTGTTTTCCAAAGATGAACAAAGCTTTTACGGGGTTGGAACGACCTGGGGGTAAAGTGATTAATAACAAAATTTTCATTTTGGGGTGGAGTATTCCTTTAAGTCCGCACCATATGTAGTCAGCATTTATTCTCTGAATGCGTGTATTTTTTATGTCCTGATGAAGAAACATCTATTTAAATAAGATTCTATGACATTTTACTACCATTTCAGTTTGCATGGAAGTAAAATGTTATGTATATTAATTATTAATTTAGCCAGCGTTTGAATCATTAACTGCTTCAAAGTGCATGCTGATAACGAAATCATTGTTTAAACATTTGTAGTTGGCCTACTGTACGGATAAAAACAATAAAACAACAATTACACAAACATCAAATTTACAAGGAGAATTAAAATATACAGAAAGCATAAATCTTTATTCAGATTTCATAAGCAATTTGTCATTTGAATTGCATTGATGAGGATCTTATCCATCTGATGTTTATCATGTTCATCTGATGTACGTACCGAAAATAAATACGATACGTAACTTTTGATACGGAGAGGAAATGACCGACATTAAACAAATTACCATTTGCATGAATTCTTCAGAAATAAAAACGCTGACTCATTAGGTGATGTTTAGTCATTAAAATCATACGATTTCCTATTCATTCAAAAGAATGTATGGGAATACCAATATGGCAGCTTTACTTCTATGATGTCATGAGAAATCCAGTTCTCTATTATAGATCAGTGGTTACCACCCAAAATAAGAGATTTAAAAAAAAAATGTTGGTATCAGTTGATATTGGATAAAGTATATCTGCCAAAACTCAGGATTTAATTGCAATGCTCATTACTCCTATTTTTACGTTTATTTTACCTTCAAATGCTCACTAAAGTAATTAGTGAAATAATTTTATAACGTTTTTAAATGTAATCTTCAGCAAATCTCAAAATGAATATCCATTTCTCATTCTGTACATCACAATGATGTGACACCTACATTCACTAGTAGCATTTAAAATGACTGATTTTAGTTTTAAATATTTTTATTTATTTAGACAAAATAGTACAGAATTGTAATAACAGTCATTAATGGATTATTGGTCATAAAGTGGGTTTGTATCAGCCAGATTTTTAATATCAGAGCTGTTTAATCTAGGACTCCATTTTCCTTCTTCCTCACCTGAGGGGCAGCAGGAACCCATAACGGATGACAACGCCGAGACCCCACAGCACCGTCAGTCTGGTGCTAATGTGATTGAAGTTATAGTTGCTCCTGGTCAGCAGGTTCCACGACTCAAGCTCCTCTGCCGTGAAACGTTTGGTAACCTCGTCGTCTACGATGCTTTCAATCCCACGCCGGCAGAAGTAGAAGGTGTCTGACATCTCGAACTCTGATGAGGAAGGGGAGGGGCCTGTAGTGGTGGAGGCGGAGCCATCCAAATCTTGGCTGCTGCCATTTCGCCTAATCTCTTTGAGCTCCTCTTCCAGCGATGTAGGTTCTTTAGCAATAATGCCTGAGATAACATAATACATACAATCAGGGGCGTAGATTACGTGGGGGATGCGGGGGACGTTTCCCCCCCACCTTTTAATATCACTTGACCCCACTATCTCAGTCAAGTGTGTTCGCATAGAGGTTTTCAAGAGCTGGTGTGAATAAATAAAGATTTAAACTCAATGAGACAGCATAGTCTGCGCATGACCTGGTATTTTATTCGGACCCAAAAAACGAGATGAACATCATAGAGCGCTAAACACTCTCGTGCAGATGGTGTTTCATTCATACTCGAAGCCAGAGGGCGCTCTCGCGCAGAAAGTCATAACAGGAAACTCCTAATATGGACAACAGCGTCCAGCCATCACTGTATGAAAACAGTTGTTTTCACAGAAAAACAGACACTTTTGAAAAAACCACGAAGACATTAAACATACGATTGCGACAATATATGGTTTTTCAAGTCATCTCCAGCAGGTAATAAAGTATATGAACAATGCTATTATTACAGTATAGAATCTATTCTGCCTTATTATGTGATAAAAAAATTTGTAGTATAAAAACAAATCATTATTATTTGTTATTGTCCAGCGGTTATAGATTTCTAAGCCAATTAAAAGCTAGAAATTAGAGAAAAATTTAAGTTCCCTATAGTATCCACTACCAGTCAAAAGTTTTTGAACAGTAAGATTGTTCATGTTTTTAAAGAAGTCTCTTCTGTTCACCAAGCCTGCATTTATTTGATCCAAAGTAAAACAGTAAACTTTTGAAATATTTTACTAGCCTATTTAAAATAACTGTTTTCTATTTGAATATATTTCAAAATGTAATTTATTGAGATTTCAAAGCCAATTTTTTTTTTGCATCATTACTCCAGTCACACAAATTCTGATATTCTGATTTGCTACTCAAAATAAATAAATAAATACAATTATTATGATAATTTTAAAAACAGCTAAGTAGAATTTTTTTCAGGTTTCTTTGATGAATAGAAAAGTTCAGAAGAACAGCATTTATCTGAAATACAAATATTTTGTAAAATGATGTCTTTATCATAACTTTTGATCAATTTAAAGAATCCTTGCTAAATAAAAGTATTCATTTCTATAATTTATTTTCCAAAAAATAAAAATGATACTGACTCTAAGCTTTTGAATGATATAGTGTATAATGTTGCGAAAGCTTTTTATTTCACATAAATGCTGATCTCTGGATCCTTCTGTTCATCAAAGAATGCTGAAAAAAAATTTACTCATCTGTTTTAAATATTGATAATCAGCAAATCAGCATATTAAAATGATTTCTGAAGGATGTGACACCGAAGACTGGAGAAATGATGCTGAAAATTCAGCTTTGATCACAGGAATAAATTACATTTTAAAATAAATTAAAATAGAAAACAGTTATTTTAAATAGTACAAATATTTCAAATAAATGCAGGCTTGGTGAGCAGAAGAGACTTCTTTAAAAACATTTAAAATATTACTGTTCAAAAACTGTTGACTGGTAGGCTATATAGACAGAAATGTTATATTGTATATATATATAATTTCTGTCCCCCTTACTTCTGAAAAGTTGGCTACGCCCCTGCATACAATATCAAAATACTTTTAATATGAAACCAAATTAATAAACATCGCCAGTAATTGTTGCCTGATCTTTCTGCTGATAGGTCAACTGAAAAAAAATAAATAACATCCCGAGAGATCGACCGAGCACTTGGGAAACACCAAAACAAGCAATGCCATAAGCAGATGAGCACACAGCAGGAATAATATAGATCATTTTCCTACAGGTCTAACAGCACACAGTGTTTACACAGCCACTGATACACGTACCATTAAGACTGTAAGGCTTGTACAGTAGATGGTTCTTCTCCTTGGCTCCTCTTTCCATCCTCACTGTGGCCCACTGGAAAAAAAACTCAAATTAATGCAATCTTAGTACCACTGCAACATCCTAGTAATGTTTTACTATTGTAAGAATGATCATGAAAGGATTTTAATCCCTGCAGCACACTATTACAATTCTAATGTAATAAAACTCATACACATCCTCAATGGATTTATATCATAATGGACCTTAAAATAAAACTGCCTGTTTCATGATTTGAAAACACATTGCAGTGGACTGTATCACAAACACACAGACATGCACACATATTGAATATTCCCCTAGGGAACAACAAGCGCTTTATTGAAAAGCTGTGGGAGGAAGGAATAATGTCAGTATGTTAATTCAGGCATGTGGAGCACACAATGCACTCAACTGACTTGCTGCACTGACAAATAAGAAAACACTGAAGGGCTGCTATTGATAGCTTGCAAAATTAACACAGGTTTTGCTTTAACTTCAATACCTCAATGTTAGCCTATTTATTCGTTTCATTTGTTTTAATTTTTCCAATCTGTAATAACAGTACTTTGATATTTTTCATAATTTTGTCCAAGGAGGTACAGTAAAGCTTTCCGTCCAAACTGCAAAGCGTAAATGCTACACGCAGTCAGGAATAGCACTTTTTAGCTTTTTACTTACTGTATGTTTTACTCTCATTTTTAGGAACAAGATAAACTTCCTCTTTATTGCTCCCCCATGACTAGTTTGGCCAAGCTGAATGTTGTTTAACACCCAAACAACAACGTTTAACTAGCATGTCTCCTTTATTTCAAGAAATTCTCCTGTTTGTTGTTGGAAAAAATACTTGATTCCAGGAATTTCAGGCAGCAGGACTAGAGTCGCACATACATGTCTGCTCATGCTGTGCGAGTGCACAAATGGTTACATAACATCTTCAGACGGATGTGAGGTCATGTTGAAATAAATCAGCCACAGCTGGAGAGAAGCTGACCCTCAGTCTCTCAACTCTCAACTCCATGATTATAATATGGGGGGAAACAGTGCCATTAAAGGAAGAAAATGATGCATGTTCTAGAAACGGTCAACAGATGTGCATTTGATCAACACGTCTTCCTCATCCAATCTAATTTCTTATACCCGGTCTCGTACACAGAAGCTAACAAGTTTTAGACCAATAGAAATGCAAACAGTGCACTCAATATTCAATAACCTCCCAACTCCATCCACATCTTATCAGATGGCTACAATAATATAACATTATAAATATGTAAAACCTGTCAGTGTGCTCTGGAAGCACATGAGAAGTTCACACTACTAAGTGCACTACATAAATTAAAAAAGTATCAAAATGCACCATGTTAGTATTATAGTTTTTTGAACAAGGTACTGTGATAATGCCATGTGTTTTTAACATGTATTATGACAGTGCCCTAATATTATTTGATAAACCTTAGAATGCCATATAAATACCATTGCACATGAATAAGGATGAACAGTATTGTTATCACATCAGCTATCTAATGATTCTGGTAAACATGAAATGTTTAACTGTTGTTTAATGTTTACTTTTTTGGATTTTAAAACTTTAAATGCAATGCTTTTTAAAAATGCTAATCATTTAATAATAGTTTAATGTAATATTCTACAAATATCATAACAGATACATCCATTTTTCTTACTGTACATTACAGTGTTGTGATGTTGTGAAGTTAATTTATCGTTTTTAAAACAACTGATTTAATTTGAATAACTAATCATTCAGTCATCGCTCTCACTCCAACCTTCCTGTCAACTCTATGCTATTCAGTAAACAAATGCAAGTCAGTCTAAACAACAGCATTCTTAAAGAGAGCAAGATGACCTTCAACTCACCTTAAACACCTTGAGCAGCATCTTCATGTAGAGGCTGCGGATACCGAAGGAGAGACCGAAAATGGCAGGAACAATGATGAAGACCAAGAGCAGTGTAAACCAGACAGTGAAAGAGATGCCCAACAGCATGCACAGCAGATTATTGAAAGGAGACATAAAAGGGCCCATTTTTACAAAAAGAAAAAGTGGTTTGTTTTTAAGAAGAAAATAAATAAATCAGGAAAAGAAAGTGGACACCCCAAAAGCAGCTTTCTCTGGCACTTTTAGGGTCAAAGTCTCCAGAGCATGAGGTGGAATGGGTCCATAAATAAGACAGGTGACATTATAAAGTCTTTCATTTCCACTGGTGCATGACTGGATGAAGCAAACACATCATTCTGTGTGTGGCACTGCCCAGAGGCGAAGTACTTCACATTTAATGATGCATATTCTTCAACACTGGCAATTGAGATGACTGTCGGCTCAGAACTTGACAGCTCTTCGCTCAGGACCCTGAAATAAAGAAACCTGGAGAATGTGGAGGAAACACAAACAGGAAAGGATTACAGTTTAATTCAATTCAAGTACAGGCTTATTCAAATCAAACCGATAGTGAATGAACACACCAAAGTAAACACAACAGGATGATCACAAAGCCAAACAGAGTGGCCTGGAGCTACACTGGGATCTCAAACAAGGACACGTGAGTCAAAGAGCTCCCATGAGTACAGAGAGGTTGGAGACACACTCACATAACAGAGGAGAGGAGATTATAGGACAGGACAGAGGACAGGACAGGACAGGACAGGACAGGACAGGACAGGACAGGAGAGGAGAGGAGAGGAGAGGAGAGGAGAGGAGAGGAGAGGAGAGGAGAGGAGAGGACAGGACAGGACAGGACAGGACAGGACAGGACAGGACAGGACAGGAGAGGAGAGGAGAGGAGAGGAGAGGAGAGGAGAGGACAGGACAGGACAGGACAGGACAGGACAGGACAGGAGAGGAGAGGAGAGGAGAGGAGAGGAGAGGAGAGGAGAGGAGAGGAGAGGAGAGGAGAGGAGAGGAGAGGACAGGAGAGGAGAGGAGAGGAGAGGAGAGGACAGGACAGGACAGGACAGGACAGGACAGGAGAGGAGAGGAGAGGAGAGGAGAGGAGAGGAGAGGAGAGGAGAGGACAGGAGAGGAGAGGAGAGGAGAGGACAGGACAGGAGAGGAGAGGAGAGGAGAGGAGAGGAGAGGACAGGACAGGACAGGACAGGACAGGACAGGACAGGACAGGACAGGACAGGAGAGGAGAGGAGAGGAGAGGAGAGGAGAGGAGAGGAGAGGAGAGGAGAGGAGAGGACAGGACAGGACAGGAGAGGACAGGACAGGACAGGAGAGGAGAGGAGAGGAGAGGAGAGGAGAGGAGAGGAGAGGAGAGGAGAGGAGAGGAGAGGACAGGAGAGGAGAGGAGAGGAGAGGAGAGGAGAGGAGAGGAGAGGAGAGGAGAGGAGAGGAGAGGAGAGGAGAGGACAGGAGAGGAGAGGAGAGGAGAGGAGAGGACAGGACAGGACAGGAGAGGACAGGACAGGAGAGGAGAGGAGAGGAGAGGAGAGGAGAGGAGAGGAGAGGAGAGGAGAGGAGAGGAGAGGAGAGGAGAGGAGAGGACAGGACAGGACAGGACAGGACAGGACAGGAGAGGAGAGGAGAGGAGAGGAGAGGAGAGGAGAGGAGAGGAGAGGACAGGACAGGAGAGGAGAGGAGAGGAGAGGAGAGGAGAGGACAGGACAGGACAGGACAGGACAGGACAGGACAGGACAGGACAGGACAGGAGAGGAGAGGAGAGGAGAGGAGAGGACAGGAGAGGACAGGAGAGGAGAGGAGAGGAGAGGAGAGGAGAGGAGAGGACAGGACAGGACAGGAGAGGAGAGGAGAGGAGAGGAGAGGACAGGACAGGACAGGACAGGAGAGGACAGGACAGGACAGGACAGGACAGGACAGGACAGGACAGGACAGGAGAGGAGAGGAGAGGAGAGGAGAGGAGAGGAGAGGAGAGGAGAGGAGAGGAGAGGAGAGGAGAGGAGAGGAGAGGAGAGACTAATGCAACTCATTCTGATTTTTAAGTACCATTGTGTTACTTATTTATGGAACATAATTACTGTTTACCGTCTGCCGCTGGTTCTGTCGACAAGGACCGCTCATGTAAACCTAAGCGTACGGGCCAACCAAACGACCCAGTTAGGGACAAGAGGAGAGAAAGAGCGAGGATCAATATCGGTGTTGCATTTTCTAGATGGAGAGAGCTTCACAACAAACTTCAACTAGAAAGAGATGCCGATCTCACTTGTGTTTTACTCGACAGGTGAGTTGTTTTGATTCGCATCTTTACAGAAAACATATGCTATTATAACGATCAACAAGATTAGTATTATGGGGCATACACGCCAAACGCGGCGCATCGCGTCTCTAGACCCACGCAAGGACACGTCTGATCCATAGTCTGATCGCGTCTTTGCATTGACTTTGTATGTAATCTACTCGCGCAAATCGTTGGTGAACTCGCGTTTGCTATGTATGCCCAATTATTGTGTTTGAATGTACACGAGTGTATATAGTTGTTGAACAAGTGGTAATCATTTTCATATCATCTGACTAAACAGTAATCAATTAATTAGATAATTTACTGTCAAACTATATTTGCTGTATTGTTGGGTACAAGACAACAAATCCCATCATTCCACGCTCCTTTTTAGCGTCATCAAACCATGCGATTGTTATTGTTTTGGTAGTGTGCCCTCTAGTGGCAGGTCATACAACCTGTACCTTTAAATAAAATAAGTTTAATTAAGTAATGAGTTAATAAAATTAACAAAACTAACAAAACAAAATAAAAGCTATATATAAATATTAAAAACACTAATAAAAATGAAAGCACATAAATTATTAAAACTTGTACTAAAAATAAAATAAGAAAATATGAAATATAATCCCCAACATTAATAAATAATATAATAGTAGCCTATAAATAAATTAAATAATAATTTAATACTTATAATACTAAAATAACATTGTCTGAAACGGAGATACAGTTAAGATTTTCACTTCAGTAAATCTGAAGCTCTAAACTGTGCAAATAAACCTACTTAAATCAATATTTTTTCCAAATCCTGACCTTAGTAATGATCTTTAAAAAGAAGAAGGGAAAAAAGGCATGCAGTTGAGAAACCGTTTATTGGCTAATCCATGTAAATTAAATGATTTGCTTCATGTTAAAATAAAGAGAATTATAATTATATATTTTACATTCAAATGCATTTCATTAAGTAGAATAAATTGGATTTCGTTAAATAACATTCTAAGGAGGAAACAAAAACTTTCCTTAGAAATGCAGTTGAATAAGTAATAGGTTTCAACAGCACTTGACTACAATTAAACAAAATGCTTGCAGTAGTAACAGTTATGAAGAACAATTAATCAAGTACTTACTTTCAGTTTATATTATATCCCTGTTCGAAACAAAAATTGATCCGCTGCATGACTTTATTGGTAATCTCTGACTGCTTAATCTTTCAGCTAACAGTTGATGAACGGACCGAGCAGGGGATCGGCTGAACGTCGTACCGATCATTTCACAGACGCGCCGCTCACGAACCGCTGTATCTACAGAAACACTTATTATGGAGCCGAAGGCGCGTCCTCACACCGGCAGAGCAGACTGTCACGAAGATCCGCGTGTCGTGAGTGACGTTCGAGCTGACGCGTGTCTGTGACTACATCACGGGAGTCTTCATCCGAGTCGGACTCAGACTGTCTGCCCGCAGCTCAGAAAAAAACATCAGCTGTGGCTATACAGTCAGATCTCAAGGCGTTTTCTGTCTCACTAGAGAGTTTTGTACTCTAAAAATAACCATTAGATATATTCATAGATTCAAAGGATGGGTTTAAATGGTACAGATTCGCTCTAGAAATCGCTAAAAACGTATTTCATAAAAGTAGCCAGTAATCAAAACCGAATGTGATTGGTTAATCCTGAGAGGCGCTGAGAAAAGTAACAGATTGTGTGTGATCACGCTATCAATGTGCTGCTTCCGCTACAGGTTGAATAATAACACATCTTTACTACAGAACTGAGAAGCTCACGTGGTATTTAATTTAACAAAAAACAGTGCAAAAATTCAATATACAAATTCTAATATATCGGACCAATTAGAGACAACTTTCGATTCTGTAACCCTACCATTTTATTTTTCTAATGATCAGTATCAGCGAGTCAAAAGCGCTTTCTACTGGCCAACAACTGAATAATCCACGTGTAGACTACCTTGCCGGAAAAAAAAACTAATCTTAAATTCTAAAAAGCTAAAATAAAAAAGCATAAGTACTTACTACATTACAATACACCAGGTGGTGCTGCAGCACTGTGTTCAGTGTCACTGTCTATATTGGATTTCTCTCTCTCTCTCTCTCTCTCTCTCTCTCTCTCTCTCTCTCTCTCTCTCTATATATATATATATATAAGCATTGTATGTTTTTAAACTAAAGTGCCATAATGTGATCAGATGAAAACCAATAAAAGCAAACAATAACTCCTCAGAATGATTATTACATAATACATACAAAAATCATGAAACTTCTATTACAAACAAACAGATACACAACAGAACGCATACCCAGAGAAGAAGCTGAGTACTGTATTGTGAATAATTCCACCCACCAAAACCCTTTAATGGGGACAGTAGACTCAGCAGGACCTCTGACCCCACTACATGAAGCTAAAGTGGAGAACAGAGCCTGCCCAGACTGTTTTCTAAGCAAAGGTTTATTTTTTAAGTGCCACCAGTGATGTGAAAGAAAAAGAACTAATATTTCATCATCTGCATCTGATCTACAGTGTGGCTCTCTGTGATAGAAATGTTTTATGGGTTACTGATTGTAGGAGCTTTTCTGAAATCAGTTTCAATGATTTTAGTTGATAAGGAAACTATAGTCTACATACAGAGGAAAGAGAGAGGCGGCCTTTAGGACAGAAAGTCTGCTGTGATTGGTCACTGTGCATTGAAATATATGATGGACTGACCTGAGCTGAGCATTAAAACTACACACTGACCACACAAAGTAACTCACAGATCTCCACTGCAGATCATCCAAACGGCTAAGGACAAAAGTTGACATAATAAATAGTTCATTATAACTTGCACAAGATAAAAGTTATTTATTCAAACAAAGATTATAGATTACAGTGTAAAATGTCATGACAATTTTTATAATTTTTTATTATTGGTGTGTCCCAATTTGTCTATTTGTGCACTATTATTTGCCATATTGTAGAATAAATAGTGTGTGTATTGTGTTAACACTGAAAATTAGAACAAGTGCACCCAGAAAATGCACTTATTTAACTGGGAAAAAAAGTGTGGATTATTGGATTGAAAGACAAGGCCTATCGGACTCTGATGATTGATCACAAACTGCTTTTCTAAACTTCATACTAGAACCGTATATGTGTACAGTCTATAGTTCATTAACTTATGTCTCACACTTGTTTAATATGGTATTAGTTTACCATTAAAGTGAAAATGAAAATGCTGTCATCATGTCATTACAACCCTATATGATTTTCTTTTCTTTTGTGAAGCATGAAAGAAGTTAGTGCTCTAATGCTCTGTTTGCAGTTCTAAATTAGCAAGAGTTAGTGTTTTTGAGCCATGGAAGGTCCATGCTCTCTGTTGAAAAAGCCAGCATATGCTTGGTTAGCTATGTTTTGAAGTCATGCTTAAAACATACCTAACCAGCATATGCTGGCTTTTTCCACAGGGCTGTACTGACGCCATTATCCATAAGGATCTGGTTTACTGATGTTGCAAACATGTTTATGACTGGGTAAAAATGGTTGTTCATGAGAAACTCTGCATTCCCTGCATTCCCCAAGAAACTTTGCAAGTCTTGCTTTAACCAGAGAAACTTTGCATGTGCTCATAAAACTTTTGCGTTCTCCTCAGAAACTCTGTGTTCCCTCATAAGTTTCGCAATCCCCAATAAACTGATTTTACTCACAAAACCTTCACGTTTCCCTCACAACACTTTTGTATCCCCCTGAGAATATTTGCGTTCTCTCAAGTTTTTTTGGTTTCCTAAATTTTTTTTTAAAAGTTTGCGTTGACTTACAAAACTTATGCATTCTTGTTTTTTCACACAACTTTTACATTTCTCCCAAGACATTTGCATTCCCTTGCAACACTTTTGATTGCCCTGACATTTTTCCCACTTTGTGTTCGCCTATACAAAACTTTTGCACTCTCCCAAGAAGCTTTGCATTTGCTCACAAAAGTTTTGACAGAAGTAGCGAAGACAAATATATTTTTCTTCCCATATATTTACTTCACCATGTGCTCTTAGGGGTTCCAGTTCAAAACAGATTTTCCTTTATTTTTGCAATGCAAGAAACTTCATGCCAGTTACTGTATATGATCAGAGCTGTGTGTTTGACAGTGTTTAATTAGACTTCTAAACACAATCTACATCCAGCCATAATGATTAAGTAAAAAATGAACTGTGAATAAATAGATCTTGTGAACTGCACAGATGTTACACAGTGTTACACATGTGCTGATCACTGAGCATTAAGCATCATGATGCTTGTGTTGTTCTTAATTGACTTGTGAGTATTTACTGTACGCATCTCACATTTATGAAACTTTTAAATAGACATATTAAAATTCTTTAAATCTCCCGGAATGTGGATTTAAGAGATAACACAGAAAACTATTCAGAAAAAGTACAGAAATAATGTAGAATTTCAAAATGGCCAAATTTAAAAGAGGATGTCTGTTTGGATTATTTAAAAAAATATATTGTTCTTCAATTGTTTTGTTGTTTACTCCAGTGTCATCTTAGTAATATTTATATTTGAGATACAATTAGAGTATTTATATTTTTATATTTTCAAGTTTTAATTTTCATTTCAATTTGAGTAATTTTATGTACTTTTGCCATTTTAATTAGAATTTTCTTTCTTTTATCTCGATTTTTTACTTTTTAATTTAATTTGTTTTTATTTCAGTTTTAGTTTTTTTAGTCTTTCAGCTAATATTTTACATTTATCTTATTTAAATTAAAGTAAATAATTTCTAATCGTTTTAGTTACTCAATTACAAACTACAAACATTTAAAATGTGCTCTATATTATTTAATGGCTTTTTCGGGTAAACCAACAGCAAAACAAACGTGGAAAAAAAACACAAACAATTACTAAACAAGCACTTCAGGGAAAATATACCAAAAGGGTAAACGATTATTTTGGAGAAAAGAATTGTAATAAATTAAAAGACATGCGACAATCTGTCCTAATATCATGAGAGCTTGCCTAGTTTCATTAACGCAATACAATCTCTGAACACAAGAGGGCGAGCTCGAGTTTGCTCTTTCCGGTCTCAGCTTTGACTTTCTTCTCAAGCACTCTGAGACTTTACAGGAAGGAGAATGAAGAGCAGTCAACAGAGGCCAACGTGTTTGCCTAATTGGCATAATAATAACAGAGATGTGCTGTGTATGAACTCTTTCACAAACACACATGTTGCAGGAGTGCACATGCTGTAAGGCCAGTGTTAAGCAGATAGAAAGAGAGTGCTAATTAGTCCAATAAAAACCCAAGTGCCTGCTCTAATAGCAAGATAAATGTGCAGGGAGGCAGCGCAGGACCTTTCCTTTAACTGCTGTCAACAGCCAATTAACTCCAGATGAGCAGTGTGTGCATCTCTCACCACTCATCATCAGACACTCGCTTAAAAAATGAGCCTGCATGCATGGTCACACACACACACACACACACGTTCACATAGCCATCTAAACTGAGACATGCCATTGACTTCTGTTGTTTTTTATACTGTATATGTACAGTTCAGTTATATAAAGGTCTGTAACATTTTTTTTACAAATTAGGGTGCTGCCCAAAATTAGGGTTCGTATCTCACTTCTGGGAACAAGTTTCTCCACAAAATGGATATTGGATAAAAGCATATTGAACATTTCATCAAACTGAGGAACACACTGCAACCGGGGCAAGTTGTCACAAAGGTTATAATCTCAGGAAATATGAGGTTTTAAAACAAAGGACCAATTACTTTCTCCCTCACGCATCTAATTCAAAACCCTCTTTTTTGTGAAATACTATACTAAAAATACTACAAATACAGTATCCTCATATTTTTACTGTAGTTGTACTGTAGATTAATCAAAACAGTAAAACCATGCAAATTTAGAGAAAAAGACAACTTCAATTTTCTTTTACAAATTATTTATGCTAACTCCTTGTTTTTAACGTGACAGTTACATGTGCTTATAGTATCAACAGTAAATTATGCATATTACAAGTAAACCTAACGCTAACCTTTACCCTAAATTACATGAAATTCATTAATATTTAATAATAATTATTATTTAATTTAACAACATCCCCTTAAAATAAATGTAAAAAATTGTTTTAAGTGTACTTGATTTATTACTAATATATAATTTTGCTATTTATTATTATATTATAACAATATTACAACACTTATTATGAATAATATTTTTGTGTCCATACACTTAAAAAAATAAAATAAAAACACCTTAAGAAACGGTCACTAGAGTAAAAGTACGACAGCTTGTTCTTTTAGGACAGCTGAAAGTTATGAAAAGCTTAAAAACTTCATAAAGGTCTTAGAAACCCTGACACTATGCCTTGAGAATTCATGGAGGTAATCAGAGGAAGTAGCAGACAATCTGCTATATTGAGCACCATTAACACAGGACTTGACTGCATCTAACAATCCTTGTTAAAAGGACAACCTCCAACCATTTCAATTAGCCCTCGGGGTCAGTCCGAGCACGGCTGTCTGTTCTTAGTGAATCACTGAGGAAGAGAGATTTAGTGATCAGCACTACAGCTCTGGTGACCTCCACTCATCTTTTGTTAATGCATGGCAGATGAGCTTTTTATTATGAGCCGCTGACTTATGGCTGGAGGTGTGTTGAAGGGGAAAGGCAGAAGGCACATGCCAAGTAATGAAGCTCAGCCCTGAAAGAACAGATCAATGTGCTTCCATTGAACTCCAGCATGAATCACAACCTGAGGAGCAAGACACTACTGTATGATGTCCTTTAACATCTCCAGGATATACATGTTCATCCATCGCCAGACAAATATGTCATTTGGTCATTTTTTCTGAATCTGAATGTCATTTCCTCTGTCATCACAGTTAACAAGTTACTTGCATCTATAGAGTGTATAGATTTGAACACTGATTAAAATATTTTATTAATATTAATATTTTAATTAGTGTTAAAATTGTTGGTTGCAGTGGAAATAAGTTCTCAAA
Organism: Carassius carassius; assembly: GCF_963082965.1. Lineage (NCBI taxonomy): Eukaryota > Metazoa > Chordata > Actinopteri > Cypriniformes > Cyprinidae > Carassius > Carassius carassius. The sequence goes on along the minus strand of NC_081775.1, from coordinate 10,016,110 downwards.
CTAAGGGACAGATGAAATTTAAGGAGAAAATAATACACAAATACTAACATAGTTTATGCACTCATAGTTTTTTAGTATTGAATATGAAAAAGTTTGTTTTTATTATAATATTTCATACTTGAAAGCTTTTAATTTAAATAAAACAAAATAAAAAATTAAAATAACAAGAAACTCAACACATGAAGGCAACTGAAAAGTATCAAAAATAAATGATTAAATAAATCAAGAAAGTTTAAAGCAATTCAGTATAATTCAAGGTAAAAACATTGAAAGTTGTAATATTTAACAAAATTAAACACCTCGAAAAATACAGAGGCCTGAGGTTGGTAGGAGTTTTTAATGTTTTTGAAAGATGACTTTTATGCTCTCAAAAAATACTATTTAAATTTTTTTTAGATAAAGTTTAATTTATTCCTGTGATGCAGATCTGTATTTTCAGCATCATTTCTCCAGTCTTCAGTGTCACACGATCCTTCAGAAATCATTCTAATATGATGATTTACTGCTTAAGAAACATTTCTTATAAAAATTAATGTTGTCCTGCTTCATATATTTTTGAAAACTGATACATTTTCTCAGGAATATTTGACGAACAGCATTTATTTGAAAAATAAATCTTTTGTAACATTAGAAGTGTCTTTACCGTCACTTTTGATCAATTTCATGCATCCTTGCTGAATTAAAGTTTTGATTTCTTTATATATTTCTGGCCACAAACCTTTAAGCAAAAAGTGTAATGTATGTAAACCTAATGGTATTTGAGTTTGCGGTTGCTGCATAAGTTTTATTTCCATCATTGTACCTAAATTTGAGCATACTCTTTATACTAATGCTATACTTAACAGCAAAAATTTCCCTGATATCAACATTTCAAGAGACAGACAGATTAAACAGTGAATCTATCAGTTCAATTATGTGTTATGAAGGATTAAGACAATGTATCTATTATAATATTACTAATCCACACTTAATTAGTGGCCAAAATTATAAAATTGATAAAGAATGATACAATTGCACTAAGTCGCTGTGCTGTTGCCGGGGCTCATGGTGGCAAGAAGCTTCATCAATTAAACGCTTCATTATGAAGACGAGGTCTTTGCAGTCATTAAGAAAGGCATGAATGTGTCACCTCCACCCCTGCTGAAGTCAGAGCAATTAACAATAATATCTCATATCAAATTCTGCCCCTCAACAAGCCGCAGACCAGCAACTTCCCGATGACCTCATTCCTATTCATCCTGATAATCCATATTTAAAAGGCTCGAGGGCTGAAAGAAATCAGCATATCCTTCTTATTGAAAAGTCACAGCATAATTGTAATTGCAATAAGAAATGGTCACATATTTGCTTTTTTCACTTGCCGTATGTTTCATTTCCAACAGGCACTTACATATGCAAAATGTCACATTTTGTTTGAAATTTACACTGTAGCTGCTTATGTTAAAAGACAAATTTTTTGTCGTTTAAGATGCCAAGAAATTGAGATTGCTACCGTCAGACAGTAATGAATCCATAGAGTAATGAAGAGAGTGTGTAAGAAAGAGAGACGGATCTTTTTCATTGACTAGATGCGATGTGGGTGTAGTTTTCACATCAGGCAGCCACTTGTGCATCTTATTTGTTCAGAGGGCAGGTTTGGCTCACTCCTGGTGAGAGCGTGTGCCGCAGCGCGCAAATCAAGACGTACAAGAGAGCCTTTGCCATGCTAAACAGTGACACTCTAAATGGCCTCCCAACTGGCAGCTTTTGTGTTTTGAAGAGGACCAGCTTCTCAACTTCAAAGGTGAAATTCATGTCAAGCCGAGCAGGACAAAACAACTTTATCAGACGGATGCTTTTGAAGTCATATGGCCGTCTCAACGGGCGCTTCACGTGAACCACAGCATCCCAGACACACACACACTAAAAGAAAATCTAAATCTATTGATTTTTAAAGACATTTAAGACATTTAAGTTGATAATTTAATTGATCCTATAGTCGTCCTTATTCATGTATCAACAAAATTGAATGAAATCTACATGTGCAATCAGCAAAATGTTACGAAAGTGTCACTTTTATCAGGGAATTAAAATGAGAAAAAAAAGAAGACGAAAGACAGGCCAACCTCATGATTACACTTCAGTGGAATAGACATGTTCAGCTACATAACACAAATGTGTTTGCTTCTTGAAAATTAATAAATATACTTGGTTTAACTGAACTCTTTTTTTTCTCTAAAATTGTTTTAGTTTCATGTTTCATACTCTAAATGAAAGATCAGGTAAATATAATACATGACGGAAGACTTGTCTTGAACATTTTATATGTTTTTTCCATGTGTTTTGTTAAAGTCAGGCATGCATCATCAATACACTTGAAATACATTCCTGGCTATATTAGAAAGCTACATAAAAAAAACTGATGGCTGGACATGAACGGAACAGCAGTAAACTTATAAAGCAGCACTCAACAACAGGCTGGATTATTAGCTCACTGCTGCTCTGCTGGACAGAGCCATGTTTTCTGTAGTTTGGCAAATAGACTCAGTCTTTCGTCTCTGTGCCTTGGAGCAACAATTGTCTTAATGTTCAAAAAAGATGAGGAAGCCAAAGCGTAACTATTAAGCTATTTACGCTTTGAAAGTTCAGCCACTGTCTATCAGGAAACAGATAAAAATGAAAGTAGAATATTCAGTCAAAGCACAATGTAGAGATTATTTAACAACTATTTTATATTCATAAAAATGCTCATTTGTATTAACTGTTCTCATATAACTGCCTATAATTTTACACATACAGTATATGCATAGTATATATAAATATATATGCTTTTAATTTTACATATGTATGAGCAAATTCAGCTTCGAGAACTGACAGGTATAATGTTACTACAATATAAACAAATGAACAAATCAGTGAGAAAAAGACAGTCAGAAAGAAATAAAGACATTCCACTGCACAGAAACTGAGATTTTACTCAAAAAATATTTAATTTACAAGTCTTATACAATTATACTGTTTTTTTTTTTTAACTCACATGCCACTTTAAAACAGCACACTTAAACCAGGCCTGCTTTTATTCACTAGAATTGTCTATTTGATTGTTTCATCTTCGTAAAATATTTCAATGTTGTGTAAACAAATACCACAAGTGCAATTAAAATGCTGTTAAGTGATGATATTCTACACCTATTTACATGTATAACATTTATGATGATATATAACAACATTTTTAACATAAAGGTATTTTCTATGTTACATGAATACAATAATTTAGCAAAAAATTTACTTTGGGTTATTTCATGACTCTCTCCCAGATGCACAACAATCCACTGTTTCAAATGTGGCACACAAGCATGCAAGTCATCGTTTTTAATTCATTACACACGGACTGTGTAGCTTTTATAAGGCTTAATGTTTAAGGGTTTACAAAATGTACATCAATGTTTTTCTTTTTCCAGTTTATACAGTTCAGGGTTTTTTTTAAAAGATGTGCACATACCATAAAGCAGAAAACTGCCCAATTCTGACAATCTGCACTCTGCAGAATTTAACACACAGCCAAAAAAAAAAAAAAAAACAGTTCTTAAAGCATCTTCCGGAAAAGGCTGGCATCTCAAATCAGTCCACAGCCGTCCCCAAAACATGCTCTATGTCCCCTCTTGTCTCAGTCTTCAGCATTTGGCTCAGGACTGCAGGAGGGCAGGATGGAGAGACACGCTTTTCTCCTCAACAAGAGCCGTTGTGTCTCTCTCCATCAGCGCTGCTGTTCTCGGGCACAGCTGCGTTACTCCCGGCGTCATGCCAGTCAAGGACGGGACTGCGCCCAGGGTTGGTGTGGGTTTGATGGGCACGGGCACAGCAGGCATGCTTTGGGTTCCCGGGTGATGATGGTACAGCCCCTTGACTGCCACATTGAACGGTGGGTATTCTGAGGACACCGGCTCAGACAGCATGCCCACATGGGGCCACACCGAGTTGACCATGCTGCCCAGTTGAGCAGGCACAGGATACCCGAGGTGATGCATGACCGAGGCGATGGGCAACCCACTGGCCATCACTCCTTTATAGTCTCTGCCAATCAAGCTCTCGATGGCAAACGGGTGTTTGAAGCTGCCGCTCTGCCCGCCGCCAAGCGTGTAGCTCTGGAAGTGGGAGAGCCGGTCCATGGTGCCCAGGTACTCCGGATGTCCCACGGCCAGCTTGCCCGAATGGTGGTGGGATTGGTGCAAGGCATGCTGGGCATGAGAGTGGTAGGAGTGCAGCACAGGGCCGCTCTTGCAAGCCGAATGCTCCACCCGGAGGAGCTTGAAGCGCTTGCGGCGGCGCAGGAAGCTGCCGTTCTCGAACATGTCTCCACAGTCCGGATGCAGGGCCCAGAAGCTGCCCTTTCCCGGCTGGTCGGGCCGCCGGGGGATCTTAATGAAGCAGTCGTTGAAGGAAAGGTTGTGCCGGAGCGAGTTCTGCCAGCGTTGGGTGTTCTCACGGTAATAGGGGAAACGGTCCATGATGAATTTGTAGATGTCGCTGAGGGGGAGCATCTTCTCAGAGGAGCTTTGAATGGCCATGGCGGTCAGAGAGATGTACGAGTATGGAGGCTTCTGGTCACTGTAGGAGTTCTTGCCTGGCCGAGGCATTTTTAAAAATCTCTTCAGGATCAGTCAGAAGCAAGCCAGCATATCGTCCGTGGACATTAAAAAGTAATTCAGCGCACTAATAGCCTAATTTTGATTGACTTGTTTGTTTGTTTTTTATGTTTACAGCTGCTTTATAAGACGCTAGTCACGAAAACATCACACAAAGTTCAAAATCCACAAGAATGTAAAAGAAAACGGGACCGTTTGAAAGTTACCTGTCTAATGTTACTCCTCTCAGAGCGCGGGAAGTTCTCTCGGAGGATGCGCGCGCTCGGCTTTGACTCGCAGAGGATCCGCGACGCTTTTGTAAGAATGGCAGAGGTCCAGACCCCCCGCTTAGTTGCGTTTTATTATGATGACACTGACTTTAGGACGAATAAGGGGTAAATAGGGGGTGGGTCTGACTTCATGTGCGTTTAGTCCTACTCATCTGTACCAATCAGAAGCACAGAGCCGCGCGCTCGCTAATGAGTCTGATAATGATAACACACACTGCAAGACTAATGGCGTGAACGTGAACGATCCATACACTGTTTTTGTAGAGCACTGGAATAGTTTTAAATGTCTCGAATTCCAGAAAATCGAACTTTTATTAAGTTTAGACTTTATTCAAACAGGAATATAGTTAATATTTGCCCTGTATTGTTCACAGTGATTTAATTTTTGATGCACGGTAAAACTTATAAAATGAAAAATAGTGTAAATAAAGCCGTCCTATAAGAGAGTATGACCTAAATAAATATGTATGAAGAAAAGAACATTCTATTTCAAGTGCAAACCACCACAATTATTATTTATTTATATTATGAAAAGTTAGTTTTTTATCTGTTTTGTACATTGGAGTGTTTGATTTTTATTCTGTTTAGTTACTGCTAGCATTATTTGACTCTATACCCTGATAGTGATTTGTGTTCGTGTGAGTAGCACTATCCTCTGTCTCGTTACACCACAGTTGCTTAACATGTGCTGATAAACTTTAAGTCAAGGACTTCCATTATACCACTTCTGTATTATCAATATATTTGGAAATGTACAGTTATGGACTATAAATATTGAAAATAGAGTAAAAAAATTACATTTAATATTTATTTAATTTTATATATATGAGACAAAACAATTGACAGTGAGGTTTTCTCATTCTTTTCTGTTCTAGATGTTTAAACTAAAAATGAAACAGGCAACAGGGATTTACATTTAGGGGAAAAATATTTATTTGCAATACCTTCTCCAGTAGACTGTATCTTACAATTGCACTATTATTTATTAAATCAGTTCAATTTCAATTATATTTTTTTATTATTATCTTTTGAAATAAGACATATTCAATTCGTGATATTAACATACAGGATATTATGACAAGCTTCGGAAATAAATTTGGCTTTTTATTTATTTAGCCTAACTTTTAGTTTTGTGAACCACAACATTGTCCAACTTTTAAGGTCTTCTGACACAGATCTCATAACTTCTTAAGCTCATTATTGCTCAACATTTTGTGCTCACCCCTTAAGCTAAAATAAATTGTGCTAAAAATAAAAGATGAAAATATCGTTGTGGAAGATGGAGAGAGGCAGCAGAGAATGAGAGGGAGAGAAAGGGAAGACCCCAGGACAACCACATCTTCGCAAAAAAGGATAAAGGTAGGCTACCTATTCATCATTTTTCTTCCCTGAATATGATCCATCATAAACTGGATACCTTGTGTCAGAACTTGACCCCAGTAATAGACAATTGTTTCCACAATTATGATTTCACAACTCTTGAGTGATTTCAGGTGAAATAATAGTGACAGGTCGTTCAGAAGCGCACGCGTCTGCGCGCCCGTTTTTCACCGGCGCTGAGCGGAGTCAGAATCAACCTGTCAAGCTGTTTGCACTTTGCTCGTATTTCACAAGGATAAACGCTTCCTAACCGTAACCCGCGAGAACAGGTTCTCCGGTAAACAGAACAACAAAAGCGCCGCCGCTCTTGCGCGGCCAGATGTCACGGTACGGTCCCGCCAGGCGCCCTCTTTACGCGGTTCCCGGCGGGTCGCGAATACATTACATTAATTAAGCCTACAGTGATTTACCTTCCTGAGAGAGATGTCCAACAATATAATTAAAGGCGTAGTGGTTATATTAGCGATGAATATTCAAAACGGTGTCAATTAATTAGCCAACAGATCTTTCTCATTATGTTCCTGAAGAGCTCCGGTGTTTCTCTAGTTTAAAGGGTCACCGGCGAACGAGACGCGCGCGTGCATATTTCACACCCAGCGCCATTATGTCCCGCGCTTAATGTCTTTTGAAATGCAACTTGAGCGCCAGACCGCTGTCGAATAACTTGTGTTTAGAAGCGCCTTTGACACCCGGATCACGCGGCGCGCTTGGCACCGGAAGGCCCCTGCGAGGCTGCTGCGGGAGCGCGCGCGTTCCTCCTCACCGTGTTGTTTAGATCAATATTAAACCTGCTCCCACAAAGCGCGGTGTTAAGTAGACAACACGCTGATATGCATAGGAAATTAATTAGACGGTTTTCGCTGCATTCAACTCCTGGACAAATAACAACTTGTAAAGTGCACCTTCTGGGCATATTGAACATATGCTGGAATTAGCCTTAATTGACTAATTACATAAATTACTCATTAATTTTACAGCACATCAATTATAAAAGATATATCAATTAATTTTGCATAAATTAAGGGTTGAACGTGGCAAAAGCGGAGACGGGGAGATGAGCGCGCGAGGAGGGGGTCGGCTCTGGGCCGCGAGGCGAGGGTGGGGGGGGCTCGTCTGTTTGTTCCAAGATGCTAATAATTATTTTGTTCAGCTTTGGGCGAGAGATTCTGACTCTAGTCGTACAATAGGAAATGGAGAAACCCGCAATCACGGTAGTAATAATAATATCGTTAAAGACCCCTTACTAAGCGAGCATAGTCGCGTTGCCGCAAGGACGAAGCATTTAAATCAATTAGAGTGGTCCTGTTGGGAAATGGGTCTTTGGCACCAGCAAGAGGACTTCATAGCCACCGAATGATTTATGGATGGCGATTAACATATGATCGCTTTAAGTGTGACACGGAAGTCCTCCCGTAAGTTCACTTTAATGCTCCGTTTTAAAGTTTATGAAGTCTGGATCAGTTAGGCCTATATCAGGCATATCCCTAGTCAAACTCTATAAGAGATACTTCAAGGTTTAACCCTAAGATTAGGCTTTATCCGACAATAAATGCACTCACTTCGACGACATCTTCAAGATGGCACACTTGAGGTAGATTTATATAATTGTCCTTCCTTCCCGTTGCCTCTGGTCTATATATTTATGCAGGCAAACTCATTCATCTTCCTACCTGCAGATCAGGCCGACATACACAATTGAGTACAAAAGTCATTCTCGTACTTAATATGGAATATACATTTAGGTTTTTCTGTTTGTATTTTTCCCCCTCTCTTTTGCTCGCTTCTCTCTCACTCACACATACGCATTAAATCGATCTATCTCTCTTCCCTGGTGAGAGCCTAGTGAATCGTGCAGTTGGCAGAGTCTGTCTCCTGCGCCACACACACACCCAGGGGCCCACAGTCAGTGGCCCTTACCTACCACAGCCCTTTCCCTACAGTTACTCCTTACCTTCCACAATCCAGTCCTTACTCCTTACCTGCCACAATTCATTAACTATGCATATTTCACACCTACATCAACATATTCCTGCTATTTTCAGACCTGCTGTAATCCATTCCCAACAGACCTTCGAAAATCCACTCTAGTCTTTATAAGCTAAACACACCGTAGTGAACCTTTGTCTTCCACACCGTCAGGTTATCGGTCACCATCTGTCATATATGTCTATTAGACCCTTCTTCACACTCAATCTATCTATCATTGATGATAATGATAAAAATATATATATATTGTTTAATATTAATTATATTGCATTATATTATATTAGTTATGCAAGCACTGAAGCAAGCATATTATTTAGATAATAAATAAATAAATAAGAAGAACATATTATTTAATATTATATCATAGTAAATTATAATAAAAGTTAATATTACTAGTATTATAATAATACTTGTATTTGAAGATAAAGTGGATAAAAAATCATTTTCAATACTACTAAAATGATATTTCATATTATATTAAATTCAAAGTTATTAGTAATGACATACTAGTATTTGAAGTGACATGAGAACTGCTGAGCGACAAAGCTTTGGAAAAGTAGTATTAATAGTATTTGTGGCATTATTTGAGAGGGAAAAAAAACCTTTGCTTCTTATAAGATTATATGTGACGTACCAAATTAAATTATGATATATTTATATATGTATAATAAATATATAACTTAATATGAATTGCATTAGATTGTAATATATTAATAAAAGTTAATATATACAATTGATATTAGTAATATTATTCCTAGTACTTTTATTACTATTATTACAAGCAGTACTATTATTACCAGAGTGGAGCTTTAATGGGGTGAAGAGGGAAAAGTGGTATTATTTGTGGTTTTATAATTAAGAAAAAACTACATTTGGCTGTTTTATGTAAGGATGTACTGTATGTGATTTAGTGAACCTGAAACTTTTATTAATTATTATATTATATGATCAGTAAAAATGATTAGTAATAGCAATAGTATTTGAAGCTTTTGCGGCGCTTCAATGGATGACATTGGGACGACTCCAAGCAGCAAAATTTGGGAAAAGTGGAATTATTTTGAGGTATTATTTGAGAAAGTAAGGTTTGAACATAAATAGGTCATACATTTTAAATGGATGTGATCCAATTCGTGGATGGAAAGTGTTAGGTATAGATGGTGAGAAACAGGTGAGAGCTAATTTAATTGATTTAAAACCAGAGCCAACTTAACCCAATCTCAGCCCAGCCTCATGACCATGTGTGCTACGACTAAATTAACAGTGTGTTTAACAACGCACAAGATAGGCATCCTTCCTAATGCCTTAAAGAAGTGGATGTGGATAACGACCATTTGTCGGGCTGCGAGGGCCTGGGAGTTGAAGAGATGCGGTAAGTGAAAGCCTGCTTCCTACCAGAGGGGTGTCGAGCTCTGCCCGCTATGCTTGTGGGTGGCGGGCGAGAGACATCGTCTCTCTCCAGCACCGATCTTCTCGCTCGCCCCTCTTTCGCTTCCATTCACAGCTCTCCCCCTCCAACTCTTAATGTCCCCCGTAACACTCACTGTTCTGATTTTCATAAAGTCGTTCTTCTCCCCTCGCTGCTCAGTGTGTGATACCGGGATATGTGTAAAATAAATGATGTATATAGCTGTAGGGGGAAGCCTTCCTCCCCCAGAACTACCTTAGCGTTCAGGGAACATTGAACATTAGATCCTCGTTTAGTGAATAAATAAGCATTCAACTGAATGGCAGTGTTCGTGTTGGACTTTTGTGCATATTTTACCAGAAAAGGAGCTAGGCCATTAGGGAGTTAATATCAAATAAATCTCCACTGGTCGACTGGCAGAAAGGGACCGGCGGCTCTGTAGCGCCCTGTTGGGTTACTAATGACCTGAGCGGGCTTCAAATGAAGCCGTCATATGCATGTCATTTGCAGTATGTATATATTTATATATTATCTTCTAATTGTGTTTGAGAAGAGAACAAAGCCACGAGCGCAGCATTTAGGATCAGGCCGTAAATGCTTTACAAAAGACTAAATAAGCTTGCTTTGATTAGTGCATTAAAGTGTGTGTGTGTGTGTTCACTGTATGTGTTAGTGCAGATGACAGAATGATACTTATTCAGTCAAGTGTGACAATAACCACGGAAGATCGCAGTGCTTCAGAAAGCTTTAAAACACTCTAAGCTAAGACAGTATTTCTTTACCAATGTATGAACACTTTGGAATACCAATAATACCTTATCTAATTAAATATAATCAATACATTTGATAAGCAATCAAAGGTCAATTCTATTTTGTCTAAATAAATGACAAAATAATCTGAAAATTAAAGCCAATCGTCATCAAATGAATTTTGGGCATCAACATTATAATATTATAGTATGAAAAATGGATTAAATTAGCATTGCATTATTAGTGTTTTTAAAGATTAAAGGAAAAGTTCAGCCAAAAATGAAAATTAATATGCTCACTCTCACATAAATCCATTCCAAGCCCATAAGAGTTTTTGTTCATCTTTGTAACACAAATAAATATATTTTTAAATACTCTCATTTTTAATACTCTGCATTGAAAGTCTATAATCAAGTCATCCTTATGATTTGAGTGGTATGAACCAAAGTCATCATGACTGCTTTATAAACAGATTCAATTTAGGATTTTATTCATACATAAACATTGCTCTATGCACACATACATAGAGTTCATTAAATATGGTAAACAGAAGTGCAAATGTGCGCACTAAGCTTAAAGATGTTGACTTTCAATGAATGGCCAAAAATTGGGTCTGAAACAGGGTGAGTACATGATAACAGATCTTCATTTTTAAATAAGAGTTATATGACAGTAAAAGTAATCTAAATGTAAAAACAGTAAATGAGCATGTACAATATCAACCAATACTGATGGACTGCTGTGTATTCCTGACTAAAAGACATAATCGGGATCATCTTCGCTGCATGTTAATTTATTAACTTTTCACTCAGTAGACGCAAATTCTACTTGACAACAGTCAGTCACCCACTCTTTAAAGAAAACCTACAAGTTTTTCCTTTCTTCTTCTTGCAGCTAATTAAAACTTAAGAAAAAAATCAAACAATGAGGCCTAGTTCTCTGTGGAGCTTTGGAGCCATCTGGAGCACTCGCAGCCCCTCTCGTTTCTCTCCGTCTTACTGCCTGTGAAATTAAATATGCTCTAGAGAAACGGCTTAGTGAATAGTGTTGCACTCTCAAATAAAATTAGCCAGCGATTTTGAAACAACCAGGCCTACTAAAACAACATAGCTTAATTAGTTACAGTCAAACTATGACTATGTACACAGCACACACTGCGTAATGTAGGACTACTGCGATTGATAACTATTCCAGTCCTTTAAATGATTATTGCGTCAGTGCGTTACGGGGTGATTAACCAACAATTTGTTTTTTTCCTGTACACAGTCATCCTTCCTTTCTGAAGAAAATGTTTACAGCATGTCGGCTTGAATCCCTATGTAAATTCATTACAATATTTATAAAAGAGAGAGATATTCACCTTTACAAAGAGTAAAGTTCATTTTAATCTGGTAATTGTAAATGAATAGCTAGCAGCACATTTGTGTGTACAAAAAGAGCTCATTCAGATTGGTGACATTTAGCATCATTAGCATTGTAGCATGCACTCCAGGCAACAGAAAGTCTCAGTCTAATTTAAACTTTTAAACCTTTACTCTTTTTTTCCATTCTTACAGATAGATAAAAATCTCATAAAAGCAAAAAGCGGGGCACATATTATGATGGGAGCAAATCTGAGGTTTGAAGCTAACCATGGTCCAGTAATTAGCATGTGCAGGCGCTGCGTTGGTTAGCAGTCCTCGTGCTGAGGAGTTGATGAACTGTGCTAGAGATAAAACCCTGGAGCCACACACAAATAAATCTGTCATTTCACACGTTATCATATTCATGAGCGTGTGAGTCTGGGTTTGTATCTCTCTTTGTGTGTGTGTGTGTGTGTGTGTGTGTGTGTGTGCGTAGCACATTACAGATGTTACAATAAGCCTACTTGTGTGTCTCAAATGTGCTAGCTATTTGGGAAACGATTGCTTTTCAGACCAGAAGTTTTTGGGTATTTTTTTCCCCGGGAGTGAGTCTACATGCTGCTAGTGTTTTTGCCGTTTGGGCGAAAATGAGCGAAGAGCTAACGATGTTTGTCGTGTGTCTCCAAGCCGCCTGTTTGTTTATGCTAGGCCAGTTCTGCCCAGTGCTGCCTGTAAATAATTACCCACCCTAATTATGGCCTGGAGTTAGCAAGCGCGCTAAATGCTTTTCTGATGAGTACTGCCCTGGGTTAGCAGGTGCTGGGTGGCCCTCCTAGGGACTCAGATTGAAGAGGGGGACCATATTCCTCCCTCGGGTCCCACAGGCGAATGGGTCGTGTCGCTTAAACATACCCCTGAAGAATAATGTGTTTTACGCAGGGGGGGGGGGGGGTTCTCCGCACTTTCGGAGGTGGGGGGCGGGCATTGTATTGTGTGCAGCTGGCCCCTAGTGTGAGATCCATTACGCTGGCCTAAAGATCGCCTTGTTTTAAGGACCTTTGTCATTAAGATGCGTCTTGCTGAAAGAAATCAAAATAAAGTGCTGAAGTTAGCTGGATTGGTGGTGACAATCAGGGGAAACATGCAATTGAACTTGACAGACAGTGATCAATAATTCGATTTTTTCATTATTATTATTAAAATGTCACATTAGACAATACTTTGAGGTGTCCTTGTTATATGTTACATGTACTTAATGTACTATTATGCATAATTACATGCAAGTAACCCTAAGCCAAACCCTAATCCTAACCCTAACCCTTTAAAGATAGTGATAAATATTTCAAATTTTCATTATTATTAAAATGCCACATTATTTTTAAATAATTTTTATTATTAAAAACCAGTTCTTTGAGTTTCATGGGAGGGTGAATAGTTTTGATTCAGCTGGAAACCGATTCAATTCAGTCTCATTAGATTTGGATTGTGTGATTCATTTGGGTGTACTTCAGTTAAAGTGAAAATTTTGCCTAAATTTGCAGAAATTAATTCTCTCTGCGTTAATGCTTTGTAAATTATACAGGGTGGTGTTTCAGACTAATTTAAACTATTTATTAAATGTACTGGCGCATTTGAGTCACTAGTTATGGTAATCGAGTTAAGGCTCATTCACATAATTACTATTAAACTATTAAAGTTAACTATTGACTATTAAACATTAACTATTATCAAAATAGAAAAAAAAATAACATTGGGTGGGGACTTAGTTCCATCCATTGGCTCTTGATTGGATTTTGAGATGTGGGCGTTGAAGGGGCGGGGTTTAATCAGATTAAATGATTGGAGAAGTCACCAGAGAGAATCATGTTTTCTCCATGGAAGATTCACTTATGACATTTTGATGACAAAAGGAATTCATTCACAGTTTTAACAATTATTTAGAAATATATATTTAAAAAATATATATATATAACGATAACTATATTAGCTGCTGAATTCCAGGGGAAAATAAAATCAAAATTGCTCAAAAATTGCGTTTCTATGGCCAAAGCATTCCACCTCAGTCAAAATCGCATCACAATCCGATGACTTTCTTTATCTCATAAAGTCAGAATTATGAGATAAAATGTCACAATTAGTTTTTTCTTTAATCCATGGCAGAAATGAGCTACTATTCTCATAGAATTATTCAAACTTATTAATAGTTATAGTCAATATAGTAAATTATAAATTGTCTTTTTTTTTTTTTTTTTTGCCATGACCAACTCCAAAAATGGTTACTGCTGTAACCACCCTGACTTATTTTTGCAATTATCCATGTTTTAAGTATTTGACAAGCTGGATGTATCAAAAGTTTATTCCAAAAACAACTGCACTACAACTGATAAACACACGCCGTTAAATCTGAAAATAAATCTCGACGTAAAACCCACAATGGTGTCAAGCTCTAAAATACTTTTACAAAGACATGCTGAACTCCGTCTTGGTGGAGGGGTTGGACAGGGGGGCAGCTTGTGTGTGCCATCACGAGTGCTGTGTGTGTCTTGTAGCATGTCGCATCAAACTTTTACCCCCCACGGACGCGCTCAGTCTGTCTCCCAAACTTGCGCAGACTTGCATTATGTCAGCTCGCGCTTTGCCACCCCATTTGCTGTAGCTGTACTGCTGTGAGCGCAGACAGACTTATCAATCAAACCCGGCTTGATGGATTCTTCAGAACGATGGAACGATCGCCTCAGAAGAGCTGCGGAGTCTCGGAGCGCTTTTTTCTTTGACATAAGGGTATGCAAAGAGTGTAAATGGATGAACGGTTGATTGATTCTCGCCAGCGATGTTGTTGACAGCAGGAAATGTGTTTTGCATTGACTGTGTTTGCATGGGAATTTGCACGGGGCATGAGTTATCGAGCAGGAGTTTGGACCTTAGGCGATTCTACATAACGATGGCAGGTCGGAGACGCCGAAATTCACTGTTTAACAGCCGTTACCTGTGGAGGGCCCGCAGAGAGAGCGCGCACAACCGCAACAAAACAAAACATTACATATTTAGAAAGGTTATAAGGCAGAAGAAAAATATTTTGCTCTTGCAAAAACACAAGTGTCGTCGGTTAATGGAGATTTATCATTTAAATAGTTTTAAGGGTGGCCCCTCTCACCCTCAGCCCCAATGCATACCATAGTGGGCCCCCACATCACAGGGCCCCGTCCGCCTGACCACGGCCCCGCGTCTAGGTGTCATCATTACTAAAGAGCTCGTGTTTGAAAGAGTGATACTAAGAGGGGTATTAAGACTAGATATTGTCAGAGCTCTCATCAGGGTATCTGTAGTGAAAAACGACCCTGTCCTAGAGATGGTAATAACGCAATGGATGCACACAGTTTTCCTGTCAGCTTTACTTTATTTTTTTCACACTCTCTTCCTAACTCCCTGCCTTCCTACCAACCTCTCCATTTATCTGTGTCTGTCAGTAGTTCCTGTGGAATTACCTACAAGGACATGAAACTAAATACACAAATGAAATAGTTTTTTTGTGGCTTTTCTGTATAAAATTTGCTACTTCTGAGTGTCATTCACCACACAATAAACTTTAAACTATTGTAATTTTTCGTGACTCTTACTAAAAATTATTTTTTTCTAGATATTTAGGTGACAACATCTTCATGTCCCTTCATCACCAGTGAATGCTAGTATTTTTATTGTGTTTACTTGATCATCCGAAGTATATAAAACCACAAAATGTCCACGAAATCTGCAGTGAACAAAATAGGACTAAAAAAATAAACAACGCTTGTCTTCATCCTAAAACAGGAGTACATAAGTGCATTTTTAATAAAGAAATGACATAACAAGCCTTCATTATGATTATGTGAACGTAAACAAGATTTGAAATAATGTTACTTTAACTGCATTTCAAACAAAGTTACTTAAAACTTTGAGGGAATATGGTACATTCCACGATAAACACATAAATAAGAGGTTTTAGCAATTGCGCTACGCACACACGTTCAAAAACAATCAAATTTTGTTTCTGATCATTTCAAAAGTCATAAAAATGCGATAGACACTCTAGCATTAAAGTTAAAAAAAGCAAACACGACGGCATGTGTGATTAGCCTCTCCTTCAAACACGAAATAATCGTTGTAGACACTTTTTCACTTCTATTCAAAACACACATGGGGGTCCCATTACTTCGCTCTAAAGCTTCTTTAAAAAAAGTGTTCAAAAGCAACCATGAAGAAGAACAAAAAAAAAATCCATTCTCTAGAGACAAACAAAACCATTAATTAAAACAAGCTCTCAGACATCAATCTCTCCGCCTGTCACAAAATTATCATAATCTGGCAATGTTAAGAGTCTGTAGAGTAAACAGTTAATTTAGAGGAGTATTAATCAAAAAGTCTGGCTCTCTGTACCCCCTCTGTGCTGTGGCACTCATACTTTTTCATCTAGCGCACTTTGTACACTTTGCACAGAGAGGGGGTAACTTTTAATGCACTTCTTCAGGTGTGTACTTCTAGGACAACGGTAATATTCACGAATTCCACGTTACCTTCAAGTATTCAACCTGAGAGTTGTGTGTGACCTCCAATGTATCTTAATTGCATGATATGTTCATAAATGGATGTATTTTGTGAGCAGAATGTCAGTATTTACCACCCATGATGTACAGATGATGGAAGACAAATGAAACACACAACTTACACAGCTTACGTCCTGAGGTATCAGGGCTGGTTTTTCCAGAACTGTGTCATTAAAGCCATAATCATGAGCTGTGGTGATCACTTGGGTGACACAGGTTCGATTCTGGCATTCTGTCTTGATCCAATCTCCTTTCATTCTCCATGTTCTCAGTCTATTAAAAAAGACAATAGAAGATGTAGTCAAAAAAATTAGACGGTCACACTATAGTTTGGGGAATAATTCTAACTATTAACTAACTATTAACTTCAGTTTTCGCCTCTGTAAACTGTTAATTTGCTGCTTATTAATAGTTAGAAGTTAAATTTAGGTATGGAGTAGGATTAAGGGATCTATTATGGTCATGCAGAATAAGGCATTAATATGTGCTTGATAAACAGTATGCTAATAAATAACTTTAATAGTAAGAATTCATCCCTAAACTAAAGTGTTATCCATTAAACAAATCTACCAGGAACTTTTGCCCTGTCTATAATCAGCAACATAAATCATCTGTGATTTCTATAACATTTTATACCTTAAACTATAACAGTATTTTCATATTCATCAAGAAAGAGATATCCAAAATCCTGTAAAAACCTTCAACGCTAATGTGTCCACAAAATGAAACGGTTTTGAACTTGGCTTTATCCGATGTTCAGTTTTCTGTTCTGGAAATGTATGCAAATCAGTACATAAATATGCAAATATAATACCTCATTTGCATATTTAAACTTGCCATACAAAACTATTGTCTTCATTTACTGCGATCAATCAGCTGGGGAAAGTACGATCGTATCTGTTCCTTAAAACAAATCCCCTATTCACCTCTTTTTTTGTCTCACATTGTCTGCTTAAACCCCGCATCACATTCTGTTGTGCTTAGGTGCTCACATGGGTGATGCAGGTTCGAATCCGGCTTGCAACCTGTCAAGATCCAATTCCCCAGCTCTCTCCATGATCTCTGTTGAATAAACAATTTGAGATGTAGTCAAAACAATAAAGAAATCTACGGAGGACGTGCTGTAGCTGCAGTAAGAGGCGAGCGGGGCCGAGACGAACAGATGGTGAGAGACTATCATAGCAGTTGAAGGTTTATTCACAGGTGTGTTTGAGGAGTCAGTGTGTGTGTATGAGGGGAACTAAGAGAGAACTGGAGAGATGGGGGGCACTGCTGTTGTAATAATGTTGGAGTGGGTGTATAATGTGAGTTTACAAGCTGTTAATCTCTCCTGTGTAGCTGTGTTTAAATGTGTTTATGCTTCATTAAGCATGCATTACCTGCTTCATTGCTGCTGTGTTGCAGCCACAGCCAGCGAGTCTCACGCTCTGAGAGTGTGGATGTGTGAAGTTCATCGCTCTTACAGACTGACCCGGCCCTGACAGGACGCTTGCTCCTCTGAGGTACTAAGAAACTTGCTTTAGTTTCATTGGTGCAGTGTGGAAGGGTGAAATGAGAATGGGTAATTAATGACAGAGTTTTTGAGTGAACCGGCGAGTTGCGGCTGGGTTGTTCTATGGAAATGTCCATTTTTTCTGTCCCTAGCCTTTATGGAAATATTACACTCGTTTTATTTTGAGGTCAAAAATAGGTTTTTCTACCATTTAAAATACAAAAATGTATTCATAACTATTAAATATATGATGTATATGAACAAAATGCCAATTAAAACTTCTAAAATATATAATGATAGTAGTGGTCCCCTCGAGTTGTGTCTCTGTATTGTTACCGTTAGACTAAAATCATTTATTTTTGACCACTATTTCTACTACTTCTACCCATTTCCCAAAGATCTATAAAAAAAGGCCCAAGATAAGTCCACCGTCTTTTTTCAGTTATCAGAAATGTTCTCATTTAGCTCCTGATTTCTCATGAAGCTTTTAGTTGAAGTCACTGGTATGACCTACTTTGTAAAATACTAGAACACAATTGGATGAAACTACTTAATTTAGTGAGTATACCATGACTGACAACATGTGGTATGATATCTTGCTGCAGACATTTAGTAAAATGCATTTTTCATGAAAATTGTCACTGGTGTTAGCTTTCTTTTCGGTAACACCAGTGAAGATCAGTTTATGTTTATGTTTTTTTACTAACTGCTTTCACTAATTGATAAATGTATGCCAAATGTAGTCTCTAACAATTATAGTTGAAGAATAAGGATCTTTGGTCTTATGTATGTCACTGGTGATTCATTGTGTGTGTGTATGTGTGTTTTCTGTCACATTAAATAAAATGTTTCACATGTGACATGATAATAATTTGACATCCATTGAATTCTGCTACACTCAAGATTTAAGATAAAAGTAAAATATAAGATAACAATAAAAATATACAGTTTGTTTCTATCTATACTCTGAAGTTCTTTTCTTTTTCTTCCTATTTTCTATAACATTTAGATTTTTTTAATGAAGAGATTGTTCATATTACATCCACTTGATTTGTATTTTTTCCACCTTTTTTATGCCATAGCTGATTATTGATTTATAGTTTTTACGGCGTTAAGCACAGTGTTATGTAATACTGGATCATTGTAGTTATGTATAAATGCTTAATTACATCATTTACAGGATGCTTATTGTGAGGAAAATATGTTTTTGTCTTATTTAATTAAAGCTTGAAAAAAATATGGTTATATCCAACATGGCTAACAGAGAATAGAATAGGCCTAATTTTGCAGTTAAGATTTTAACATGTGAATTGTTTTTTGTTTTTTAGGTTTTAATCGGTTAAATTATAATTTACAGGTGACAATATTTTAATTTTGATGGATATCAATGGTGTCATTATCTCTTCTGAGAATTTTTTTTCTTTTTACAAAATTTGGCATAAACATTATTAGTGTTAAAAGTGTACCAAAAGCTAAATGAACTGCAACCTTATTTTTGCATATAACTGAATTAATTAATTCAAATATAAGTATGTAGCTATAACAGGTTTTGTGCATCTCCAGACACAAATGTTTTGAGATTGCAAATATGTTTTTAGATTTTTTAGTAGATAAATGAATAAATGTAGTTTAAGATTTAATGCAAGGAAAACCTACTATATAAAAGAGTGTGTAAGAGTCTGGTGTCACAGACGCAAAGGATAAAAAGAATGATTGAAGGCACAGCCCTGTCTACTCCTCCAGACAAATGGCGACACCTTGTGGCCACTGACTAAAAGCCATGCCTTTCCCATAGAAAACAATGGATTTAACCTCTATGCAGTTCGGACAGTTGAAACTCACTGAGAAATTGCAGAAGTACATTATTTGTTATTTGAGGACATAAATACTGATTTTAAATAATAATTTATCAATTATAAACGTTCACATACAATTATTTAATCATTTAAATTCATACTGAAGCTATTTATACAGTGAGGTAATTCAATATATTATAGAATGTAATAGAACGTGAATGTAAAGTAAATTAAGGTATTGAAAAATCACGATATCTGACCTTTTATACACATTTTTGTCACATGACGACAGGCAGCATGAGTTGGGAAGCTCTGTGGGGTTTTACTTTATTATTCCTTCCATCGTTTACGAACGGACCAAAAAAAATCGAATTATATTTTTGTCATCTCACTTAAATCGTACTAGCTGAATTATTAAATTGTACACAAAATACGAATGATTGGTTTAAATTTGCTATTCTATTTGTTTTAGTAAAAATTGTAGGACTTTTATTTCGAATGTATGCTAAGGGAAATACGTCAGCGAAGGTCGTTGGGAAAAACCAGAGCCGTTGCTGTGTGATGATGATGAGTGCGACACACAGTTGACCCGCCGGTCACGGTACAGACTGGTTATATCACCTCTTCGTTTCAATCCAAGAGTCACGACAGCTGGGATCGAAACCTAAAGGCTCCTCGCTATAAAGCTGCCATTTCCTGTGGTAACGGGCACATTAGATACGAGAGAAGTGTCTAGAATCAGCAGGTCACTGTCCGGTAAACACCGGGAGACGCGTCGACATGAGGAGTTTACCGTATTTCTGCCGGGGACAGGTGGTCCGCGGATTCGGCCGGGGAAGCAAAGACCTTGGCATCCCAACAGGTGAGACTACCGAGAAAAGAAATAGCTAGCGTTGATCCACAGAGACTATTTCTGAGAACATTTACTGGAACTTCTTTCTGTGGGAGAGAAAGAGGAAGAGACCAGACTGTGTGTCAGTAGATATTATTCACTTTTATTAAAAAAAAGGACCCAATTAAAATTATACTGTGACTGAGATAACGTTACATTCTGATTAACCCACACGTGAATCATTTAAGTATTAAAACACGTTGTTAATTATTTGACTTTCTTTACACTCAATAAGTGATCAGTTCCTTTGGATGTCATACGAGGAAAGTGTTATGAAGTTTGAATCTTGCTTGAAATTAAACCGCTTCAATTTAATATTCAGTTAAACACCACACTCTTGTTATTAATGTTATCTTTAACTGAAGCTCTGGATAAATTAATAACTGTCTTACTACATGATTCTGTAAACTGCTTTATTCTGATTGGCCAGGCACGACGCTCCGTGTAGGGCCCGCCCATTTTTCAGTGGCCTTGGTTCCCAATTCATTTTTCCCATAGAGATTTTATAGAAAGGAACCATACTAACCTGCTACAAGGTGAATCTTAACATTACAAACTTTGATTTGAAACAAAAGGTACTTGAAATTTGACAAAATGGCTAAAGTACAAACCTTTGTACTTAACCGCTTTAATGAAGCATTGTAAATGACCGTTTTTTAATGATTTAAAGATGTACATTTTATAGAGATGGGGATAAACAATATATTGTGGGTTTATTGTAAAATATGAGTATTAAGTGTACTAATATTTTCCGTAAGTAGTTTGAGAGTGCTGGGAAACTGACTTCATTTGCAGTGGATTTCTCTGTAGAATCATGGGTAATGTAGTTTTTCAACAAGAAATGTGCAGTTAATAATGCAGTTGGTGGCTTCTACAAAAAATATACCATTGATTAACAACCCTAATAGTGTGTCTTGAACAGTATTGTTCAAAATCTGTTACCCTATGGAGGTAATGAATGGGTTTTTTACTTCTGGAAGCCAACTGCTGTACTCTTATCACCAGATTGGATATTTCATCACAGCCCATGGCAACACTACTTCTGTGTCTCTCTATCATGTTTTTTGTATCGACACTAGTGATGCCTGAATCGTTCTGCTGATACTGGAATTCGTGATCACATTTTTGCATATTTTCAAGAACTTGCACTTTAAAATGCATAAGGTTTTCTGTTTTTATTTGAAAATGATATTGTGTGTTTATGTGCGTGTATTTTTATTTGGTAAGTAGCAAAGTATTCTCTGATAATAAATGGCTGTATATTTAATATCTCTTGCTTTAAGTTTTTGTACATCTGTTGCTCTGAAGAGATCAGGTCTCAAATGTAATGTTCTGATTAAAGACAGCAACATGAAGCCAGTAGAGCTAATGTTTTTTTTTCCCTTCCCATCCCAGCGAACTTCCCAGAGTCGGTTGTGGACAATCTCCCCGCTGACATTAGCACAGGAATCTATTTTGGATGGGCACGCGTGGATAATGGAGACATTCACAAGATGGTGATGAGCATCGGCTGGAACCCTTACTACAAAAACACGAAGAAGTCCATAGTGCGTCCATATCTATATTTCTAGTGTGCAACCATCTAAAAGCTACAGAGCTGATATCGTTGCATTCATCAAATGGTCTTATTTGATAGTGGTAGAGTTGATTTGGATGTCTCATGTCTGATATCAAATATCACATTTATCTAACAGGAAACGCATGTGATCCACACTTTTAAGGAAGATTTCTACGGTCAGATATTGAGCGTGGCCATGGTTGGCTACATTCGCCCGGAGAGAGGATTCAAATCACTTGGTAAGACATTGAGCTGAATTCTCTCCTAAATCACATGATCTCACAGACACACTCATTCTGTAACAAACTCACGGTTGTGTCTTCCTCACAGACGAGCTGATAGCAGCGATTCATAGTGACATTGAGGAGGCCAAGATGAAGCTGGACCTGCCTGAGCACTTGAAACTGAAAGAGCATAATTTCTTCAAGACGTCAGTATCGACAACAGCCAATCAGATCTTGAACGGTCATCGACTGTAACTGTCACTTTCACCATCTCCTATTTAAAGCCTGTTTATTAACATATGCAGTTTGTTGTTTTCTTTGTTAAAAGGATTTCTGTCCCCATGTGGTGCTTTGGTCAGGTGCAGGCATTATATGTATTTGTTCATACGGTATCATCGCGTAGCCCTGTTGTTTCGATATTTATTGCAAAAAGGAGGATTCAGGTTACTTGCTGGTGAATGATCACTGCGATGACAGAGCCCTTCCCAGAATCCATGATTGCCACAGATGATACTGTGGGAAAGTCAGGGAGTGTCAAAATAGAAATAAAATATTTAGATGAAGAGTTCTTCCTCAACCTTCACTTTAATTTCATTTTTGTTTAAACAAGTCAAATTGGCGTTCCTCCTCTTTGAAATAAAATGAATGCTTTTTATGGTTCTCAGAGAACCGTGCCCAGAGGTGGAAGTCCAAGGCTGAGATAAAGAGAGTTAAAGTAAAGCCTAGGTTTTGTAATATGAGTGCAAAACTGGGCAGGCGGAGAACAAACAGTGACTGAAGATAAAATTAATTAATTTAAATGGTCTTTTAAATATTTAAATTTGTACAGAAGCTCTGCATAGCAAACACTTGCTAATGTGTACATATGTATTACTAAATCTTAACCTAAAATAAAATTTTCTTTTACTCTGATATATTTAGAGTAGAGTTTTACATTTGTAAAGACACTCAAGAGTCCGGTTAGATCATGTAGGTTTACTTTCTCAATGTTGTGTTCTTGTTGAACTGATGCTAGAAACACGTGCTGCTGGTCTAGTGTTAAAGTGCAGCAATCCTCTGTACAGGGCCGGTCACAACGTTATTAGCGAAATTTCACTGGCAAAAGAAGTGTAAATTAATTGTCAGTAGTGTAGGGATGTATGTTTACACAGAAATCAGTTTCAAACCAAATTTTTGCCACTTTCAGGTCTGAGTGGCTAATCTGTGTGGGAAATGGTTTGCCCTCAAGTGAAATTCCCCATTACGTAGACTTGGATTTCGCCCGCGAAAATTCACTTTAGAACAATAAATGTGATCGCACCACTGATCGATCGATCTATCTATCTATATATATATATACACACACACACGTTCTCTATTATAGATCAGTGTATCGCACCTTAATTTAGGAATGGTAAAATTAATTAATAGTAATTAATAGTAAAACTTTACTCTTTGAAAGCTGTTTGTTAATGCTATCTTCACAATCTATATTCATCAGACTGGGCCTTTAATTGTTGAACCGCTGCTTTTGTAGATGATTGGTACTGTGTGCGTATGTTTTCAGTTTCTTTTTTCTTTTTCTTGTAGGTCAGGGCAGTGCCTTAAGTATGTGAAATATACAGTGCACAACCAAGCATTCCTTCAATGTTGATGCCTGCTTGTAAGCATTAAAAAAAATGCCTTGTGTTTTACTGTTGTCTTTTTTTTTTTTTTTTTGAAAATGCTTTCATGATGTCAGAAATAATTGACAAGGGGAATAAGAACTGGAAATAAATCATATCTAGCTCTGAATCAGTAATAAATGCTCTGTTCATTATAAATAATCTTGTCAGCAATTGGCCACTTGGTGGCTTTACTTTAACAAACAAAATCTTTTGATTATAGCCTAACTATTAAAAATGGACCAAATAAAATTAATGTTAAGAAGCTGACCTACCTGAACACTGAATTTAAAGGGATGTTTACTCAAAAATGAAAATTCTGTCATTCGCTCATCCTCAAGTTGTTCCAAATCTCTGAGCTTCTTTCTTCTGGAACACAAAATATGATATTTGGAAGAATGTTGGTAACTAAAGACATTCAACATTCTTCAAAATAGCTTATTTTGTGTTCCACAGAAGAAAATCGGACAGAAAGACATGGGGTGAGTAAATGATGATGATGACTACTATCAAGTACTAAAATGATTAAAACTATTAAAAAAAAAAAAACCCTCAAGGCTAAGTGAACCGGCTCTTATTTCCTCTTGTGCACTGTTGGTCACACAGTGCCAGGAAGATCAGCTGACATTTCAGTGAGGGTTTCCCATGCAATCGAAACAACTTCCAGTATCTAGATTTGATCTAATGGAAATCTCGTACTTTCTGTGGTTAATCCTTGGTCACATGTACACCAACATTAAAACATTTTGACATTGTGACTCAACTCAAAATGTTGAACACTAGTGTATAAGTCATTTATGTTTGAAGAATTGGTTTATGGTTAATTGTGCTAAATTCATAAAATAAATATTAAGTATAAAAACTTTCATCCAGAAGTTAAGAAAAAATAAATAAAACATTGTATAATATAGGCTGGCCTATAATTCTCTTTGGTATTCTGGCTTGCAACAGCAGTTTCTGGAGATCTACAGTGCATGTTTACATTTACATTTAGATGCTTGTAGCCAAAGCGAATTCCAAAGCTATCAGACCAATGACAAAGCAACAATATACAAGTGTTGTGACAAATCTCATTTAGCACAGTGCACATAGGGTGTTTTATATATATATATATATATATATATAAAACAGGATAGAATATACAGTGGGGCTCGAAAGTTTGGGCACCCCTTGCAGAATCACAAGACAAAAGAAAATTGCTGAAATTATTAAAATAGCCCCATTCAAAAGTTTGGGAACCCTTGGTTCTTAATGCTGTGTGCTGTTACCTGATGATCCACGACTGTCTTTCTGTTTTGTGATGGTTGTTCATGAGTCCCTTGTCTGTTCTGAACAGTTAAACTGAGAACTGTTCTTCAGAAAAATCCTTCCGATCCTGCAGATTCTTCAGTTTTCCAGCATCTTTTTGATATTTGAACCCTTTCCAGCAGTGACTGTATGATTTTGAGATATATCTTTACACACTGAGGATAATTGAGTGACTCAAACACAGCTATTAAAAAAGGTTCAAACATTCACTGATGCTCCAGAAGAAAACATGATACATTAAGAGCCGGGGGGTGAAAACATTTGGAATTTGAAGATCAAGGTAAATTGTACTTGAATTGTGTTCCAGGAAACATGCAAGTATCTTCTGTTGCTTACGAAGGGCAGAACTAAATGTAAAAAATATATATATTTCAACAAAATAAGAAAAATTTGGCTATCTTCATCGTGTTAAAAGGTTTTCACCCCACGACTCTTAATGTATCATGTTTTCTTCTGGAGCATCAGTGAATGTTTGAACCTTTTTTAATAGCTGTGTTTGAGTCACTCAATTATCCTCAGTGTGTAAAGATATATCTCAAAATCATACAAGCACTGCTGGAAAGGGTTCAAA